>NW_006492031.1:591561-626784 GCF_000325575.1 Pteropus alecto | reverse complement strand
GGGAAAGAGCAATTTCTTCAACAAAAGATGGTGAGAAACTGGATATTCACATGCAGAAAAAATGAAGGTGAACCCTTACATTATACCATAAACAAAAATTAATTCAAAATACATTAAAGACCTAAATATAAGACCCAAAACTACAAATTAGAAGAAAACTGGAAAAGCTTCATGACATTAAGTTTGGTAACAATTTCTTGGATATTACACCAAAAACACAGGTAACAAAATAATAGAAAAATGCGACTACATCACACTTAAAGAACTTTTGGAGACCAGGCAAAATGGTGTAGATGACAGTGGCTTTGTTCATTTGCTCTTGTGACCACATCAAAGGTGTGACGGAAATGTGGAGCAAACAGCAAGCAGAGTCGCCTGGGGGTCTAGGTGAGCAGAAGCACTATAACTAGGGAGAGAAATAAGACAACGACCTGAAGCTTGGAGGTACAAGGGAGCAAAGACACAAGGCACCCGGTCCAGAGTGGCTAAGTGAGACAGAAGCTACAGCAGAGGCAGCTGGCCGCTGCAGATATCTCTTAAAGGGTCTCTTAAAGTCCGCACCGGGCTTTCGCGGTGACGGACTCGCTTGCTCTGAGCACTGAGGCTGGATTGGCTGCTGAGGGGCACCAGGGACATACAGGGGACACTGAGTTGTCAGAGTGAGGGCCTGAGGCAAGCTTCTGTCCCAGGCAGAAGTGCTGACGGTAGCCATTGTTCCTCTGTTGAGCCCACCTCCCCTCCATCCCAGCGTGCGGATGCGGCACCACCATAACTGAGATGTCATTGAACTGGATAACAGAGGTTGCTCTGTCCAGAGGATTTCCAGAAACTCCGCTTACTTGCGGCCCTAAGCCACATCCAGGTGTCCTAAGCAAGTCTTGTGTCCTTTGCTGAGCAGCTCCAAAACCCATACTTGAGCAAGCGGACCTCGGTTTCTGGTGTGGTCTCTTGAGACAACTCTAAGCACAGCATCTGTGGATTGCTTGCTGAATCTTAATAGGTGGCCCTGGAGGAGCACAGGCTGGGGTAAATTTGGCCCTGTAGCTGAACCCCTCTCAGGACTGTGCCACTGGACACCTACTTCAAAAATCCACAAATAAGACCAGGAGACTTAGGAGCTTTGCTTGGTATATAGAAACAGACACAGAACAGCAACCAAAATGGGAAGACAAAGAAGCAGAAATCATATGAAAGAACAGAACAGAGATCCAGGAATATTGGAGTCAAGCAATCTAACAGATGCAGAGTTCAAAACACTGGTTATAAAGATGCTCAATGAACTTAGGGGAAGAGTACATGAACTCAGTGAGAACTTTAACAAAGAGATAAGAAAAAAAACCAAAAACATAAAAATGGAAATGGAAATTATAAAAGGGAACCAGTCAGAAATGAAGAGTATATTAGATAAAAAAAAAAAAAACAGAGTAGATAAAGAAGAGGATTGAACCACCTCATACTCATTAGGATGGCTACTATCAAAAACACTCAAAATAACAAATGTTAGTTGGTTGAAAATTGGAACTCTTTTGTACTGTTGGTGTGACTGTAAAAGGATGCAACTGCTATGGGAAACAGTATGGCTGTTTTTCAAAAATCAAAAATAGAATTACCATATAATCTAGCAATTCCGCTTCTGAGAATTAAAAGAATTGAAAAGCTGGGTCTTAAAGAGATATCTGCACACCCAGCACATAGCAACAATATTTGTAATAGTGAAGAGGTGGAAGCAACAGAATGTCTACTGATGGATGAATGGATAAACAAAATGTGGTATATACATACAACGGAATAGTATTCAGCTTTAAAAAGAAAAAAAAAATCTGTTATACTCTAAAATATGGATGAACCTTGAGGAAATTAAACTCAGTGAAATAAGTCAGTCACAAAAAGATGAATATTGTATAATTCTATCTATGTGAGGTATCAAATTCATAGAGACAGAAAGTAAAATAATGGTTGCCAAATAGTTACTTGGCAAGTAGGGGCTGAAGAAAGGAAGGAATGGGGAGTTGATGTTTTATAGGTATACAGTTTCAGTTTTGCAAGTTGAAAAATGTTCTGGAGATTTGTTGCACAACAATGTGAATGTACTTAACACTTCTGAACTATACACTTAAAAATAGTTAAGATGGTAAATTTAACGTTATGCATACTTTACCACAAATTTAAAAAATAATTAAAATTTTACTACAATTAAATTTTTTAAAAATTTAAATGATAAATTTTATTACAATTTAAATTTTTTTGCTACAATTATCTTTTTTAAAATTTAAATAATAGAAAAGAAATTAACGAATTTTACATAATATTGTCTGGAAAACAGAAAAGGAGGGAACACTAACAACTCATTTTATGAAGCCAGTGTTATCCTGATATGAAAAGCACATAAAATAGTTAAAAAAAATACTATGTATCAATATCTCTCATGACCTTGAACAAAAAAAATCCTCAACAAAATATCAGCAAACTAAATCCAACAATGTATAAAAAGAAATAGACATCATGACCAAGTGGAAATTATTCTTAGTATAGAAGCCTGGTTCAACATTTGAAAATCAACAAATACAGCTTCCCTATCGACAAGCTAAAGAGAAAAATCTCTTCATAGTAACTGACACAAATAAAGAATTTTAAAAATACCTAATATCCATTTACGTTCAAAATTCTCAGCATGTTAGTAGAAGGGAACTACTTCAACTATGGAAAAAGTGAAGAACACCTACAAAAAACCTATATAGCTGACATTATACTTATTTGTAAAAGACCAAATGCTTTTCCCAAAGATTAGGAGCAAAGCAAGGTGTCTATTCTTACTACTTTTATGCAATATAATACTAGAAGTCCTAGCCACTGCAACAAGGCAAGAAAAAGAAATAGTCACACAGATTGAAAATGCAGAAATAAGATTTCTTGTATTTGCAAATGACACGAAATACTTAAGTGCAAATCTAACAAAAGATTTATAAGATTTACATGTTGGAAATTATAAAATGCTCATGGAAGAAATCAAAGAATGCCTAAATAATAAAGAGACATACTGTGTTTATGCATTGGGAGACCCACTATAGTAAATTTGTAAATCTTCCCCAAACTGATCTATAGGTTTAATAAAATTCCTATCAAAATTCCAGTAAGATTTTTTTGTAGAGAGAGACAAGCTTAGTCTAAAATTTATACAGGAAGCTAAAGGCCCTAGGATAGCTAAAATAATCTTGAAGAATAAAGTGGGAAGATACATTCTGCATGATATTAAAGCTTATTATATAGCCACAGTAATCAAGACAGTGTAGTATTGGTGGAACAACAGACACATAGATCAGAACAGAATAGAGAACGGAATAGAAATATACAAATCTACTCTCCCAATTTTTTAAAAAGTTGCCAAACCAATGCATAGGAGAAGTCAGCCTTTTCAACAAATGGTACTGGAGTAACAGGACAACTATAAGCCCCCCAAAAATAAATAAATAAACCTCAACCTAAACCTCTCACCTTGCACAAAAAGTATCTCAAAATAGATTATGTACTTAAATATACAACATAAAACTATAAAATTCTAAAGAAAATCTCCAAGAGCTATGGCTAAGCAGAGTTCCTGACACAAAAAGCACAATTCATAAGAGGAAAAACTGATAAATTGGACCTTCACTAAAATTTAAAAATTTGGTGCTATAAAAGCTCATGTAAAAAGAATGAAAAGACAAGCTACATACTAACAGAAAATATTTACAAATCACATATACAACAAAAGACTAGTATCAAGAATATATAAAGAGCTTTCAAACTGAAGAGTAAAGAAACAAACAATCCATTCAAAAACTGAGCAAAAACCATAAAGAAATATTTCATAGAAGAAGCTTTACAGATGGCAAATTAGCAGGTGAAAAATGTTCAACATCTTTAGTTATCTGGCCATCCAGGAAATTAAAATGAAAATCATAAGATATTATCTATCAATTAGAATGGATAAAATAGAAAATTGTGACAAGACCAAATGCTGGCAAGAATGCAGGAAACTCTATCACTTGTTTATTGCTGGTAAGAAGATAAATTGGTACAGCCATTCTAGAAAACAGTATGGTAGTTTCTTATAAAACTAAGCACGCAATTGCCATACTACTCAGCAATTGCACTCCTGGGCATTTATCTCAGAAGAATGAAGACATATGTTTACACAAAAGCCTGTACAGGAATATTCATAGATTATCTTATTTGTAACAACCAAAAACTGGAATTAATCCAGATGTCCCTCAACAGATGAATGGTTAATCAAACTGTAGTACATACATACCATGAAATACCACTTAGCAATAAAAAGGCACAAACTAGTGATATAGACAACGATTTGAATGAATCTCCAGGGAATAGTGCTAAGTGGAAAAAAAACTATTTCAAAAGGTTATATGCAGTATGATTCCATTTATGTAACATTTTTGACACAGCAAAATTTTAGAAATAAAGATAAAATTAGTGGTTGCTGGGGGATAGGGATAAGAGTGGGTGAGCTGGCAAGGAGTTGAGTGTGTTAGTAAAAGAGCAACCTGAGAAATCCTTGTGGTGATAGAACTATTCAGTGTCTTGACAGTGGTGGTGGATACATAAACCTACACATGCAATAAAATGTACAAAACTAAATACACACACACCAATGTGTACAAGTAAAACTGAAGAATTCTGAATTAGATCAGTGGACTGTATCAACCTTAAGTTCCTGGCTGGGATACTGTACTACAGTTCTACAAAATTTTGGGATTGGGGGAAACTGGGTAAAGAGTACGTGGGATCTGGCTATAATATTTCTTATAAGCATGTGAATCTACAATTATCTCACTAAAATTTTTAATTAAAAAACACTACATTCTATATGATTCCATTTACATGGCATTCTGGGAAATTCAAAACTATAGGGACAGAAAACAGATCAGTGGTTGCCAAAAGGTGGGAATCAAGGTAAGGGTTGAGGAGTACAAGGAGATTTAGGGGAGTGATAGAATATTATGTATTCTGTGTGTGTTGGTGGTTATATACTGTAGTATTTGTCAAAACTCAGAAATGCATACTAAAAAGGGTAAAACTTACTGTGTCGATTATATTTCAATAAACCTGACTTTAAACAAAGAGCACTACTAAAACATAATCATTTAACAGAACTGATTAAGAAAAAAAAGACTGGCAGAAATAAACATTATCATGAATAAAAAGGAGATGAATATTGATATAGTGACAGTAGTTTCTTCTTATAGTTTTCATTGCTACCCAGTGTATAATTTTTGTACACAGTCAAAAACGATATACATTTGCCTTTTCCATATAACAGTAGATCTTCAGTATTATTCTATAATGAGAGATCTTTGTGCTTTTTGAAAAATGTGCTATATCAATACCTGAATGGTTGCTAAGAATAAAAGTGATAAAAACAGTTTTTGGTTTCTTTCCTCTTAAAAATTTTGAATCAGCTTCCATGTACAAGTATTACCTAGTCCAGATGAGAATTAAATGAATAATTTAAAAACTTGAACACCTACCCCCAAATCATAAGAATATTATGGATGACTATAAAATTTTTAACTTAGAAGAAAGTTAATTTAATAGAAAAATATAAAATTACCAACCCAATTCATTTTATGTAGCAAATATAACATTCATAACAAAATCAGAAAAAGTAGAAAATTACAAACCAATTTTAAATATGAAAATAGAAACATCCTAAATAACATAAAATTAAATTCTGCAGTGTTGAAAAGAACACTTAATATTTTATGACTCAGTTAAATATTCAAGAAATGCAAATATGGTTCAATATCTGAAAATGTATCATTAAAATTCAGATCAACAGAACAAAACAACATGCCCATCTCAGTACACAAAGAACAGTCTATAAAAATATCGATATTCATTCATCATAAAAGAAACTGTTAGAAAAACAGAGATAGTAACTACCTTAACTTGATGAAGGGCACCTATCAAAAACTTACAGTAAAATTCATATTTCATTTCAAAATATTTCACATTGAAACTTTGGAAGTAGTTTCTTTAAAGTGAGAAACAAGATAAAGATGGCCTCTTTTACTATTCATTTTTAATATTATACTAGAGGAGTTCCTATCCAAAAAACAGAAAAGAAATATAAAAATTATTTGCAGATATGAGTGTCTACATGGATCTAAAAGGAAGTAAAGATTATTCTATACATCAGCAAGACTGACAGATACACAATCAACACATAAAAATAAGCAGCATTATTATACACCAATAATAACCAATTAGAAAGCAGTGGCCTAAAAAATGATTGCATTTAAAATAGCAATAAAATGTACAAGACACCTAGAAATAAATTTAACAAAGATGTGCAAGGTTGTTGTGAGTGAATTAGAAACATTGCTGAAGGACAAAAAAAGATGTTCTGAATTAAGTGGAAAGATAACCTATGTTCACAGATAAGAAAACATAATAGTATCAAGATGTCTATTCTCCCAAATTAGTGAATTCAATGTAATCAGAATCCAAATTACAGAAGGATTTTTGTGGAACTTGATAGGCAATCCTAAAATGCATAGGAAAAGGGCCTATAATAACTAAGGTATTCTCAAAACAAGTAGGTTTACCCTAATTGGGAATTCAGACTTAACTATAATTTAACAATTTTGTAATGGTACAGGAATCAACAAATACACCAATAGAACAGAACAAGGCCCTGAAACAGAACCATGAATATATATTAAAAAAACAAGATGTATGACAGAAGTGCTGTTATGGATCAGTGGTAAATACCAATTATCAATATGGGGGAAAAAAACAAACCCTTAGATCTCTATTTGACACTACACACAAAAATAGATTCTAAGTAGATCAAAGACATTAATGAGAAAATCTTTCAGGAAAAAACCCCAGGAGATTATCTTAAATGATCTTTGGAAAGGAAAATATTTCTTTAATAGATGGAATAAGAATAAACCATAGAATAAAGGATCGATACAATTGGTATTAAATTTTTAAAACTTCTTTTCAATAAAATACAAAGTGAAAAGATCAGATTGAAAAGCTACAGACTGAGAGAAGAAACTGTAATGCATATTGACAAAGAATTATACAATTCTACATTATGTTTTAATGGATATTTAAAACACGAAAAATAGACACCAAGGATACACATCGAATTCTTGCCAGTGGTTACTTAGAGGAAGGAACAAGACTGAGAATAAAGGCAAAAAGATACTCCAATTTTATCTGTAATATTGTTTCTTTTAATTAAAAAATAAACTTGAAAATATTAACAATTATCAGTTCTGGACAGTGTGATATGAGTGTTTGTTTTACTATTCTTGGTATTTTTCAGTATTTATTTTAATTCTAAAAACAAACAAATGAATAAAACTAGCCTCCTGCCCTTGCCGAAACAAAAGTTCAGACACTAAAGATAATATTCCTCAAGAGTATGATTTGGGAGGGCTGGTTCTTAATCTTTATTTCCTTTGCAGTTATATTCAAATTCTCATATATAATTCCAATCAAGATTAGGAAGGTAGCCTATCTTCTGCTAGGCTGGGAAAGTGGCAAGAAGTCAAAATAAAGTCCAAGGTAATTGGAATGACAAAGGCTGTAAGCATCAAGGAAAGCTAACATTTCAGAGGCTCTCTATGGTGTGCCAAAGAGAAAGCCCCTTTTGTTTCTCCTCAGACTAGCAGCTCAATGTGAGGAGTGCTGTGTCATGGCCCTTGTCAGAGGATGATGGAGCCTGGCAATATGGAGAACCCCAGGAGACTCATGTCCAATGTAGGAATGTTCCTTCGCAACAGCAGGTCCTCTGTCTGGAAGGAATATGAGGTAACAGACACAGCACACTAGGATTTCTCCAGCATCCAAGACAAAATAGGGCTTCATTGTGGTGGTGTCCAAATACAGGCTGCTGCCCTGCTCTCACAATAACAGGAAGATATAATCAACTCTATTTAGAAAAGCCATTAGTCTTAAGCAGGGAAAAAAACATACTCTCCATATTTTAAAAACCATACCACTAATGACTATGAAAAAAGCATTTGAGAAATGCCTAATATAATCTTTGACATCATAAATAAGGATTCCCAGGGCATAGTTTAAGGATTTCTTGAGACCAACAAAAAAGTAAGGTACCGAAGGAAAGTAAACACAAAGAAAAACCATTAAGAAAACCTATCTCTGGCTTTGCCACTTTGAATCTGACAACAGCAATTTCCTCCTATCAAAAAATTATTCACTGGAGTTCTGCCTCTTGTAACTCCTCTTTATAAAACGCAAAACTTTAAAGTCTCAAAAAAGAGATACCCCAAATCAGTGGATTTACTTTCCCCTACTACCCTCAAAAACAAAAAGAAACCATTGAACCCCAAAAGATACATGACATGGTGATTTCTAAAAGAAAAGTTACATAGTTTTTCTTTTTCTCTTTGTCTCTCTTTAAAACTAAACAGCGGAGGGCTGGGTATTAGTGAAGTACTAAATAAGCAATTTAAATTCAATCTCTCATCAAGAGTTAAAGCAGACACAAAATAAAGGGAAAACTGATAAATACAGGCAATGTGGACAGATATCGGATAAAGGACAAGGTAAAAATAATAAACAGGTATACTTTAACATGTACCAGATTCATAAATGTTTCTTTATGAGAGGTTTCTTCCTCTCTAAATGATATTTTTATACCCCTAGAGAAACTACATATTAGAAAAAAAATGGAACTTCACAATGTGTCTTCTAAGGATTATTTCAAATTCTGTGGTGAAATTCAGTTTTATCACGTGTACCTCTGTAAAAGACATAAGCAACCTCCAATACACATATCCTCTCCTTTACTAAAGTCTCAGTTGTTAACTAGGTTTCTAGTTCTCCCTCAGTTTTTTCTTCTAAATATAAACCAAAATCCACTCATGTAACGTCCCCACTTAAAAAATTTCAATGATTTCCCACTGCCTACAAGAAAAAGTCCTAGTCTCTTGGCATGGCATACCAAAGTACTTAATGGACTGCTCTGGCCCCCACCTCCCTCCCAGAATTATCTGTCATATACGTCACTTACTACTTTTCACTAAGTCATGTTGAATTACTGTAGTTCATTGGACATAAAGGTTTATTTCATATTTTTGTGCATTTACTTCCCATGTACTCGAAGCTGTCTGGAATAGCCTACCTTTACTTTCACCGGAGCAACTCATTTTCTAGGCAGCACCACCTCTTCCAGCAGAGCTAAGTACCCGCCCCCCCGCTTTATGTTCCCAGAGCAAAATGCATATATTTAATCATTTTACTGAAGAGTTGCTATATTGTCAGGCACTGCTCTAAGGGTATAACAAGGTGCACAAGAGAATAAGTCCTTGCTTTTACAGAACATACCAGACAGTGGAGGGAGACCAACAGTACACAAGAAATTAAGTTAAGTGTCAATAAATAAAAATAAAAGTAGGTTAAGAGATAGATTAGATGATCAAGTACGGTATTAGCAAAGGAGAGAGCCTTGGTGCATTCCAAACAGGGAATAAAGTGCAAAGGATTGCGGTAGGAGTGTGCTTAATACAGCTGAGGAATAGCAAGGATGATTTTTTAATTAATGTGGATTCTTATAAACTGTTTGCCATGTAGAAAGTAAGCTGTAGGGGGCAAAGGTAGATTCAGGGAGCCCAGTTAGGAGGCTACTATAATAAAACAGATAAGAGATTATAAAGGTTTGAACTTAAATGAATGGTAAGAAGTACTCAGATTCTCTATATATTTTTGAAAGAACTGAAAGAAAAAAACAAATGACTAGATATGGGGTGAAGAAAAAAATCAAGCATGATGCCAAGGTTTTTGTCCTGAGTAACTAGAGAAATGGAGAGATGGAGGAAAACTTGCAGAGCAGCAGATATGGTAGAAGATGTAGAGGTGGACCAGGGGAAGGTAAGAGAGGGTACCAAAAGTTCAGTTTGGGGCACTTAAGGTTTAAACATCCAAGTGGAGCTGTCAAGTAGGCATTTGGAAATACTAGTCTGAAATTTAGGGGCAGATCAGAGCAGGAGGTATAAATTTGGCAGTTATTAGAATACAGAAGGCACGTAAAGCCACAGAACTGGATAAAGGTATCTAGGAGATGAACACAGAAGAGATGAGGTCCAAGAACTGAATCTGGGGGTAACTTGATTTTTAGAGGTTAGGAACATGAGGAGGATCCAGCAAAGGAAATATATCTCTAGCTTAGCCCAGATGGCAAGCTTCTTGAGAGGAGACGCTTTTTTTTGGTCTTTTTATATCTAGCTTCTGTCACAGTGCCTCGTGGTTTATAGTAGGTATTCAGTAAATAAATCAAAGTGTCCTTTAAACCCAGCTAGAATCTCTAGTTATTTTCTAGATGTTCTACTGGTAGAATGTGAGTCCAATAATTGAAATACAATGAGCCCAGTGAAGACAATTTTTCAACCACCTGCCTTACAGACTGAACTTTTTGAAATGGTGCACCACTGATACACAAGCCATGAAGAGACAAGACACAAATGAAGCTTTAAAAGAAAATCTATTCATTAGAAAAAGCAACACTATGATGTTTAAAGGCCAAGAATAAAAAAATGGAGATTATTCATCTTCTATTGTTTCACAAAGTAAATAAATATGAAACATCTTGGTGATTGCTCAGGTTTTTGTTGGTCTATTATTGCCATAAACAGTCACAGTAGAGAGGTTAAAATTCCAGTTCCACCTATCAGTAGAAGGCAATAAGAAGGATAATTGAGCATCTTGTAAGAAATTATAAAACTCTTAATAAATATGCCTCCCTTTGGTCCTCTAAACATTTTATTCTGTTCATCATAAAAAATTTAAATGATTCAGGTAATAGTAGGTATTCTACTGGAGCCTATACTTTATTCTGCTAGGAAAACAAGATATGTAAATTTTGGATCATCTTTAAAGTCTTCTGTTGCCAAAGTGACTAATCACATGGAAACAGATGTGTGTGAATAATCTAACTGATTCACAAAATAACTTTGCTACCATAAAGGACATTCAACTGATCATAATGGTTTTTTATTCATCTCTTCAAAAGATATTTTTGCTAATTTTTCTTACTTATGTCTAAATTGAGTAAAGGTATTTCATGTTTAATGACATAAGACAGGAAAATGAAAGGAGGTGGAAAAGCTCACAGGACCTAACAACTAGGGGAAAGATGTTGTAGAAGTTACAACTTCCAAGTTAAACCCTGATTTAAAAAAAAAAAAAAATCCCATGGTCAAATGAAAAGGAATGTTTTCTCTAAAATAAATAGATATCTCCATCCAACTTAGAAACAAAAGTTCAAATGTCATTCTATATGAAATGCTGAATTATCGAGTCAAATTTTCACCTTTTACTAACTATGCACTGTGTTATTCACTATTCATTAGTATTTTAGGGAGAGAATATGCACGTAACTTGAAAGATAAAGATGTGGTAACTATAGGACTAACATTCTGTTTCTATATCACTATTCTTAATTCATAATGAATGCATTTTTTAATTTATTGGGGTGATATTAGTTAATAAAATTATATAGGTTTTGAGTGTACAATTCTAAAATACAGCATCTGTATACTGCATTGTGTGTTCAGCACCCAAAGTTAAATTTCCTTCCATTGCCATATATTTGATCCCTTTACTCTAATCTACCTCCTCCCCTCTCCCCCCTATTCCCTCTGGTGACCACTAAACTGTTGTCCACGTCCATGAGTTTCTGTTTGTTTGTCTTGCTCATTTGTTGCTTTCAGATTTATATCCCACATATTACATATATACAATGGAATATTACTCATCCATAAGAAAAGATGAAATACTACCATTTGCGACAACATGGATCTTGAGATTATCATACTAAGCTAAATGAACACATTTTAATACAAATTTCTCTGCACTTATTCATCATGTTCTTTTTTAAGTGCCTAACAGTTCCTGGCACATCATAATGGTTCAAAAAATATTTTCTGAGTAAATGAATAATTCCACCGCTAGAAAAATCACTAGGGAACAGGAGATATAGGCTGACTTTGGCTCTTCAGCATCTGAATGCTTCTCTGATTTGAGACGAACCCAAGATAGATGAGAGGCAGGAACTAGAAGCCTAAATGGGAGTAGATTTTCTTTTTCTCCATTCCTTGAAAGCTAGAACATGGAAAGGTGACATAAATCTGTCTAACGTAGTTGGAATTTTACACCTTAAGAGTAATGCAAAGATTCATGTTTTAAGAGAAATTATTCACAACAGATTGATAAGAGTCAAGGTTCAAAGGCGCAGCTGTAAATGTCTAATGGCAATGAAGTCCAGCAGCTTACTCATGATGGTCCAGCGCCCAGTGTAAGAAGCATACTGTTGTATAATAAGATACAGAAATCTTGGCTGTGCCTTGCTTCTCACCAATACTACACAAGCCTAATTCTCTAGTCTTTTTGTCGATTCAGTGATTCATTATCCTTTTAATAAGTTCCTATCCTACCGAATTTGGCCAGTTGATTTCTGTTGTGTACAGTAAGAAATTAGTACCAGGGAGCAAATTACCGGCAATAGTATCTCAGGTAATTAAAGGCAATTTGGGATTGGTTTCTGGCCTAGTAGGGGCCACTGAACATATTATCAGTGTTCATGGAAAGGATTCTGCAAATCTTTAACATGAAGTAGTAAAATAATTAATTATCACTTGGGGTCACATGGAATGCTTTAGGTAATTAAGAGAGTGCTACCAATAATAAAACAATATAACGGCATGGAGAATTCAAGACCATGAAGTAGAGCATCTGCTATTCTAAGGGTATAAGTAGCTTAAATAAAGAGAATAGTAGGGTCACATTCCTATAAATTAGGCTTAAGGCACAGACTGAAACCCAGGTACTTTAAAGAAAACAATCTTTTCTCTCTTACAGCAACAGAACTGAGGTAGCTATTTAAAAAAAAAAAAGTACAAGTTTTGATGTTCCAGGCTGTCGAATTATAGGTCAGTTAAATCTGTATCCATATTGGGAATATTTTATGAAAACTGGAGCACTGATATGAGAGAGAGAGAGAGAGAGAGAGAGAGAGAGAGAGAGAGAGAATGAGAATGAATTGGAATGGAAGTGTACGGAAGTACTTGGGAGTATCCTGAATTCCCTCATCCTCACTTAGGTTCCCCTTGCTAGTTGGGTCTAATGAGACTGTTTCTCTTGCTTAAAAAGGCAGTAAAATCCATCTTCTTGAGGGAATTACCTTGCAAGAGTAAACTAATTCCCCATTTGCCTCATCCTTCCACATATATACTCTGCTTTTCTACCATCAGATCACAGCATGTTCTGAGGGTTTAATAACAAAAACACCATAAGAATTACAAAACTTTGGTCATTTATATATACAAAGATATAGGAAATAAGTGTAGTAATAGATTCAGAATATACTGACCAAGGAAGGAAAAGCAATTTCAGATCTAGCTGACTTTGTTGATATAGGTACATTAACAGAGATTCAAAAAGCTAGCTTCGATGGTTTAGAACCACTTAGATTAGTTCTAAATTTTTATCTAGTTGGCTGATTGGAAATTGGACTCAATGGTGGTCTATGCTAAAAGAAATTGAGATGCCACAAATTGTTTGGGATAATGTGTAAGGAAGAATTCAAAAACTTCAGAACACAGGAATGCTGGAAATTATCGTCACCTATGTTACTCTTTCATCCATTCTCCATCTATGAACACTAAGAGGACCCAGAAGACATTTCCTTCTGCAAGGCCTTGAAAAATACATTTGTGAGTAGAGCACTCACATCTTTGAAAAACATTTTATAGGCCATGGATGCTGGTAGGAGACACTGAAATCAGGTTGCCCATTTCAATTTCAAGAAGGAAGGAAGAGACCAAGCAGTGGTATCTAACCAGTAGTGAGTGAGAAAGTAGGTGTTAATTGCCAGACAGAAAACAATTCACCATCCATATATATACTACTTGCAATTGACTGGAAGTTAAGTAAACTGTAATGAAAGACTCTGGCATAAAGCTAAATATTTACTTCTTTTATTAATATGTTAGACTGACTCAAATGAAGCTAACAACCATTTTTTTTACATTAAAAAAATCATTTTTTTACATTAAAAAACCATTTTTTTACATTAAAAAATCTTCATGCAGTTTAAACTAATATTTGTGTTAAAAACAGTAATATCTATTTCTCTCTACCTCGCTGCTCTTAGCTAATTTTAAAAGGCTATTTTCTAAATCCTTACTTAATTTGTCTAATATTTTTTAAATGCTTAGGCTTTCAAATTCTACTAACAATACCACAAAATCTTTTTTAAATAGCACTGGTTAAGCCAATCAGAATGCCTTAAAGTCTGTAAATAATAGAAAACTTTGGGGAAATATAGATATGCTCAGAAAGAATGAATTAGAAATTTGTAACCCGAAGGACCAACTGATTTGATTCCTGCTCAGTCTTAACTTGCATCCTGTTTGTTTGAAACTCCTCCTGTTAAATGATATTTCATATTATTCTTAAAGTCATTAAAGAAAGCATATAACTTTTGGATAACTGATTATAGTTATTAACATCTAGAAACGTGTTTGGGGATTTTTTCTTTTATATTTACCTATATCACAATGGTTATACTTCCTTTTATATTTAAGAGTATTAAAGATAGTTCCTAACCACATAATATATATATTTACTCTTCATATACCTAAAGGTAATTACTAATTTAGCCCTCAGTATTTCTCTATACTCAACCATCTTAAAATCCTTTAATATTTCCTGGACTCTTTTTCCAGTCATTTTCTCATATCCCTAAACCTAGTTAGTGCACATTTGCCAAACTTACCAAACCGTAAAACTTAGAATATCCTAAAAGCTGATGCAATGTGAAAGAAGAGACGTTTTAGGGTTTGGGGAAAATATGGAGAAGAGGATTAAAAAGGAATCGATGATAATGGAGTATGGAATAGGAACTATTAGAAGCAGTCAAGTACTTAGCCAACCATTCTTATACAAGTGCAAGGGTAGAAGAAATACACTGTGAAAATGAGATATGATAGGTTTGCTTTTGTGTTTCTTTATTTTTTAACTTATCATCAATATCCTCTAAGAGAGTCAAATAACAAATTATTAGATTTTGTTCTACAACAACAGTTCTTATATTGCCTCAATACTTGCTAAAGTGTTGCTAAACTGATGAGAGATTTTTACCTGAATGGCACTTCTTCCTGTGGAACATCCACATAGTAACGAATGAAAAATCTCTCCGAATCTTCTCGCTCACCATCAGTAACAACACTGCCATTAAGTTTGGAAACTGATGGCAATCTGTAAGTGAAACCCAAAATAAAGACATTTTAATATACTAAAAATATTCAGCTTTAGAAATAAAATTACTGGTTTGAGGCCCAGTCTCATTCTCTTGAAAGAACACATTTGATATAGCTCTGCTTCTATACAACTACTGACATAAACTAAAGTGGTATAAGAAACAAAAAGACCAAAAATACCTAGTTTCATTTTTTAATGTGACGCTGACCTTTTATAATCATAACTCACTTTTCAAAATACGATTGTAAGCAGCATTAGCCAACCTAAATATAATGTAAGCCACATACGTAATTTTAAATTCTCTAGTAGCCATATTTTAAAAAAATAAAACATATGTAATTAATTTTAATAACATATTTTATTTAACCCAATAAATACAGGTATAATCATTTCAACCTGTAATCAATACTAAAAAACAACTAATGAAATACTTTACATTCTCTTTTTCATATAAAGCGTTCAAAATCCAATGTATATTTTATACCTGAATTCAAACTAGTTATATTTCAAGTCTTAAAAAGTCACACATGGCTAATGGGTACCATATTGGACAGCATAAGTCTATAGAATAATCAATACAATCTGGTTATGTACTTCAAGAATTAACTTATTATATTTATGAAGGAATAGTAAAGAAAATTAAATACAAGGCCTACTGCAAGACTTCTTAGAAGAAAAATATGCTGAAACTTATTTTTTCAGTGAAATATTAATGGGTATATCAACCACTGGAAAGCAGTAAAAATCTGCTAGGCATTGGTTGGTCAGAAAGATCAATACCTTGTTTAACTAACAGCTCTTCTCTAGGGAACTTTAATGCTTACTGTTCCCCTTTCAAAACAACTATGTTAGTGTACAAGAGAACAAATCAAAGTTCCATGTCCCTTTACATCTGAGCCGAATATTACTGCTGCTAAAGGTACATACAAAAATAAACACTCATGGGTCATTTCAGTAATCTGTGGGGCCTGAGATGCGAAAGGCGGGGAAGTTAGAGGAAGATGATAACAATACAGTAGTCAGATCTAAGTCAATCTGTGTAACGAGAATAAAATACAGAAGCTGCTCTCTTGTTTTACATTAATGAAACAGCCTGGTTTTCAGGTATTTCACTTTAAATGACCACTATGTTAACAGAGAAAATAAGGACAACTAAAATAGAATTGATTCCCTATTATACTTACTTTTTCTTCATGACCCAAAATAGAACTTTAAATATTATAAATATCAAAAATTATAATAATAGATTTGTGAGGAAATTTTTCAGTGGTCTTGGCAGGGCAATTACATTTCATATTTTTCTCATCATATTGCATTCCTTTCCTTCTAGGATTTGAAGCTATAAAAGCAGCTCCTTCAAATACAGTCTGTTCGAGAAACAGATCAATTTACAGTGTACTTTCTCCTAAATAGTACATTATTCCTTTAATAAAATAGCAAGGCCTCTGAGGGGGGAAAAAAAGCAGAATAATCAGGACAGCAGACCTGGCTATTACCAATTTCCTTCGCTCCTCGGTGGTATATGGCTGTAGAAGAGGAATTCCTAACAATCTCACTTCTTCAAGTTTGGGGAAGGAATTTAGTTTGTCAATGTCTTCCCAGGATTGCAAACCTGATTTGAGAAATAGACATTAAGTAAATCCAGAAAAGCACCCACATAAGAAGATAAACATAGCAAAAAAAATACTTCAATTAAGAATATTTGAAATGTTAAAATGATCATAAACTAGTTAGAGATCCTGAATTTTTTTTTTTTTAATCCAAGGAGAGAATAGAATACAGTTAAATACCATAAAACCTTCCCTATAGCCTCCTATTCTTACGACTTCTGTAGTCAAGAAGAGAGACCTGTATCCTCCAACAACCACTTACCTACTAATTCTCTACCCAAATGGTTTATAAAGGGAGTCACTGGTGGTTTCAACAAACAGGATGTACTTCATGCTTACATAAAAGGCGATGCAATCAACTCCTTCACCAAATATAGATTCATAGAATACAACTATTAATCAGAGTTGATACTATCAGACTTGAATTTTTACCTAACAAATTTGAAAGCGGGGCAAGGTCAATAGGACCAGAAACTTAATATTATCCCTCATTCATACTGTCCTCATTTTGGGAACAGGGAAAACAGATTCAAAATTAAAACAAACACAAAAACAAAAAAACCTGAACCTTTGTTTGGGTAAGAAGAACATGCAACAAATTAAGTTCATTTAATTCTAAAAAAACTCTTCCTAACAAATGTATCATCCAAGTCAATACTTGTCCCTGGTAGGAAAAATATTCCTATAATAATGAAGTTGGTCAATTTTACAACATGTCAAATCCATTTTAGAGAACAACTTAGTCCCTTCCTATTTCTATCAACCTTCAGAAAGTAAAGGCAGAAGAGCAATTTATGAGGACTCTGGTGCATAACTATCTCAAGTTACAACCATCCTCTTCCCTTCAGAATGGCATGTCCATCTAGGAGGAAGAACAGAGTTAGCTCAAGGGGTATCGAGCTATGAAATAAGCAGCTTCCTTATGCAAAATACTAGTTTTTAAAACTTAATTCCTCCCCTTACAACCTCTATAGCAAGTTAAACTGTTTATGTTTTTTTTCAGATATAGGTTATTTCAGTTATATAGTTGTTTTAAGAAATAGGCTGAAAGACAATGTCAAGAAAATATAAATAAAAGACACAGGCTGGGAGACCATATGTGCTAAAGACACATCTGATAAAGAATTATTATCCAAAATTTACAAAGAACTATTAAAATGTCACAATAAGAAAATGAACAATCCAATTAAAAATGGTCAAAAGACTTGAACAGACATCTCACCAAAGATATGCAGACGGCGAGTAAAGCATATGAAAAGATATTCAACATCAGATGTTGAATATGAATCAAAAGAACTACAAATCAAAAGAACAATGAGATACCACTACACACCTATTAGAATGGCCAAAATCTAAAACATCGACACCACCAAATGCTGACAACAATGTGAAGCAACAAGAACTCTGATTGCTGGTGGCAATGCAAAATGGTACAGCCATTTTGGAAGACAGTTTGTCAGTGTCCGACAAAACCAAGCATACTCTTACCATATGATCTAGAAATCACACTCCTTGGTGTTTTACCAAATGAATTAAAAATTTATGTCTACCCAAAAACCTGCAAACAGAGATTTACAGCAGCTTTATTAATAATTTTGCCAAAATGTGGAAACGACCAGGATGTACTTCAATTTGTGAGTGGACAAACAAACTGAGGAACATCCAGACAATGGAATATTATTCAGTGCTAAAAAGAAATAAGCTATCAAGCCATGAAAAGACATGGAGGAAATGTACATGCATATTATTATGTGAAGGAAACCAATCTGAAAAGGCTATGTACTGTATAATTCTAACTACATGACATTCTGAAAAAGGCAAAACTATGGACACAGTAAAAAGATCAGTGATTGCCAGGGACTGGGGAGGGAAGGAAGGGATGAATAAGTGGAGCACAGAGAATTGTTAGAACAATGAAACTATTACTATAATACTACAATGGTAGATACATGTCATTATAAATTTTCAATTCCATAAAATGTACACCACCACGAATGAACCCTAATGTAAGCTATGGATTTTGAGTGATGATGATGTGTCTAGAGGTAAGTTTGATTGTGCAAATCATGCTGGGATGTTGATAGTGGGAGAAGCTGTGTATGTGTGAGTGTAGTAAGTATTTGGGAATCTTCTATATTTTCTGCTCAATTTTGCTATGAATGGGATGTTGGTGCTAAGCTGTCGATAGTTGGGGAGGCTGCGTATGTGTGAGGGTGGTAAACATTCAGGAACTTTCTGTACTTTCTGCTCAATGTTGCTATGAATCTAAAACTACTCTAAAAAAAGATTATTAATTTTTTAAAAACAGACTAAAAATATTCGTTTCTGTGACATAAAGAATTAGATGGCAACAAAATGGCAATCAATTATATATAAATACTAGAAAAGAAAAGTGAACATTTGAAAGGCATAGCAGGTTGGATTTCCCTAACCTAAATCCAGACAAAATGGTCTTGTTCATAATTCCTTATATCCTTTTTACTCCATCTTTTATTGTATAGTTCATTAATTTTACTCCTTTCATAGGATGACCTCTTTAATTTATACAACATAAATAGCTAATATAATGCTATGCCACTTGATTTATGAAAGTGAATGCCTTAACTTTAGCTAACCAATAATCATCTGGATGCTGCTCTTAAAAATGCACATTAGAAGAAGGCAGAACTGTCACTAAAAGAAATACACTTTCACTGTATTTTATGCATAAACTCAGATCAATTTGCATGTAGAATCAGAACAAGCCAGCATCTTACCTGACTTGTGGAGGCTGATGGATCGCAGATTAGGAAACAACCTGGCCAATGAATCATCAGGCTCCTTGATAGCATTCAAATGATTGTTGGCCAGGACGAGGGTATCCAGAGAAGGAAACATAACTCCTAACTTTCGTATTTCAGTCCAGTCTTGGAGGTTATTATCTGTTATATGTAGTAGTTTAAGAGAATGACAGCATATAGAAGGACAAGACACTGTTTCATAGTCATTAAGGCACAGGAAGAGCTCCTCCAAACTGCAGAAGAAAAAAGGAAATATTTCATTCTTTATAGCAGTTAAGTGTCTACTTTGCACCTATTTTCATTCACTTAAGAAATAAATAAGTGCCTACTGTGTGTGAGACTCTGCTAGGTGTTGTAAAGAAAATATAAAGATGTCTTCCTAAAGCTTAAAATACAACTGAGAAAGAAAACAAATTCTAAAATGCATAAAACAGGAAAGAATGACATATAACCCAGTACTAAATTAATATTGTGCAGGACTAATTTTAAGTACAATTAAGCAATAATTAAGCAGGTCTAATTTTAAGTACGATAGTTGCACAAAGGGAATGGAATTGAATTTGTAGTTAGAATAATCAGGAAGGGAGGCAAGGCCTTGAAGGAGGGGCAGACTTGTATAAGTTATGAGGAGATGAAAGAAAATTCCAGAAACAAGATAAACAAATGTTGACAAATAGAAATAATAACTACCCTATGACAGGCCCTGTGCCAGGTGCTTTCGACTGTACTTCTATTTCTGCAAGGTAGATATAATTATGCCCATTTTACAGACAAGGAAACAGAGCTCAAAGAAGTCAATTAGCCTGTCAAAGGTCATATGATTAGTAAGTAGAACTGGGATTTAGAAGCTCATTTTATGCCATGCTAGATATTGCATACTGTGAGAAAACCAATTTTAATTAGAGTGATTATGAGAAACTAAGAGAAAATAAGTGGGGTTAGACCAGATTCTAAAATGCTTCGATAATTTCCATATTTACACAGTCGAAGAAACTACAACTTCATATATTTCTTTAAACTACTTCCTTTGAACACTTATATGCATATTCAAAGATAGATACAAACATAGCATTTCTAAACTAATAAAAGTATAATTTCTTGCTTAAATTATGGAAAAGGATACCAGGTCCATTTTCAAATCAGGCTAGCTACGTACTTAATCATCTGAGTGTTAATATATTTAAAAGATACTACAACTTTTTTTCTTCCCAAAGAAGTGTACCGAGGCAAAATTCTGAAATCAGGTAATCAGAAGATTAAAATGGAGAAAGTTTGGGCTGATCTAGAAATAATAAGTGCTTCTCAGGGATATTTTCTAGCCAAAGGATTATGTATCCTATATCTTGGTGTTACTCAACACTGAACAAGTATTCCAATAAAAATGCTACTAGATTATCCTCACACTTTCACTGTAATTACTTCATTTTTCTAACCTCATTCTCCATTCAATCTGTAATTCTAGTATTTCTGAGATGGGAGATCAGCAGTAATTCTATGTACTAACACAGATGGCAACATAGCCCCCTCTCCAACATGCTGTCTGGGCTTACTCTGGTAACTCCTGCAGTATCGTGTGGACTGTCTCCCAAGAAGCTTTGCTGTTGTTGAGGACAAGTTTGCGAACCCCAGAGAAGGACCCAGCACATGTTCTTTCTAAAACTGACAAATTCAGAGGGTTGGAACTCAGGTTTAGAAACTCCAGCTGGGGAACATTTGACACAATTTTACTGACCTAGGAAGAAAAAAAGAAAAGCATATCAGGCTTTTAAATAACAATCATGCTCAAAAAAGCCTAACTGAATGGATCTCCAGGCAAAGGGACATTCACAGGATGGAGTCCTATTAGTGACTGTACCCACAGAGAGGCATAAATAATTTCAACAAATCTTGGCAAATAACTTAATCTTGAAAATAACTGAAAACTAATGACACAAAAGAAAAATTTCCTATATTGCCTTTGGCAAGGTTTTATTCTGTTCTATATGATGTTCTCTTTGATAAATGGAGAAAAGATAGTTTAGATAACATTTTAGGCTATGTAATCTCTTTGAATATGTCCTTCTTTCCATCCACAGTACAACATTAAGGTCAATTAAAGGTTTATTGAAGAACACAAAATAATGATTCAGGTGTTCAAATTTGACTCCATAGTCACAATTACTTAGAAAACAGTTTCAGCTTGGTTCAAAGATGTACTAAACTTTAAAATATATTGACTTTATATAATGAAAGAGAAAACATGATCATCAATTTAATGATTTGGCTAGCAAATTGGTACACAAAAAAATTTTTAGAAAAGGAACTGATCACTACTGATCTTAATTATTTGCTCTGCATAGTACTAGTCTCTGATATAGCTTATTTCACTACATTCTCAAAACAACTTGCAAGATGACTAATAAAGTTATCATTTTAATAAATAAAGAAACTGAGACTCAGATATTAAATAATTTGACCAAGGTCTCAGAATCACAAAAGCCAAATCTAGAATTTAAACATCAGAGCTATTGTTTTTCCAATATAAAGTAGCCCCCCTTTATCCATAATTTTGCTTTCTATGGTTTCAGTTATTCTCAGTCAGTCATGGTCTGAAAATATTAAATATTAAATTCCAGAAATAAATATGTCATAAGTTTTAAAATGCGCACATTGTGAGTACTGTGAGAAATCTTGTGCTGTCTTGCTCCTTCACACTTGGGACATGAACTGTCTTTTTCTCCAGCATATCCAGGCTGTGTATACCACCCACCTCCACCTATTAGTCACTTTGGCAGTTGTCTTGGTTATCAGATTGACTGTTGCAGTATCATCATAATGCTTGTGTTCAAGTAATCCTTTTTTTACTTAATAATGGTGCCAAAGCACAAGAGTAGTGATGCTGGCAATTCAGTTATGCCAAAGAGAAGTCATAAGCATATGTATGTACAGGAAAAAACATATTGTATATATAGCGTTTGGTACCATCAGTGGTTTCAGGCATCCAATGAGGGTCTTGAAATTTATCCTCCATGGAAAAGGGGGAACTACTATTTCACAACTAGTAAATTATAAATATAACCAGAAAAAAATAAAGAACTAGGCTTAAAGTAGTATGAAATAAATGCTAGAAGCATAGTGAATGTATTAAGCATCTAACAGCCAAGCAATGTGGTAACTAAAAGTTATAAGAAAAGGAGTACAATAGAATATTTAGCATTAGTCAGAAAACCTGGATTCAAACCAGGTTCCAACACTTCCTAGCTGTGTGACTCGACAAATTTCTTAACCTTTCCAAATATCAGTTTTCTCATTTGTAACATAGAGAAAATACTATCTACCTGTTTTACAGGACTGTTGGTAGGATTAAATGAGATACACATGTAAAGCACTTACCATGGTGATTGGTACATCTTTTAGAAACTTGTTTCCTTATCTACTCTCCAATCGAATATAAAAATCTATGAAAGCAGGGATAATACTTACCTAGTTTACTATTGCATTGCTGGTACTTAATGTTTGCTGAATAAATTAATGGCATAAAATCATTCAATAAATGTAACTATTACTAATATAAGTAATATAAACCAATAGCTCAACCCTGACTATATTTGTCGTGTTATATTTATTTATATTTAAATATATCATATAGAAAATCATTGGTAGAATTTCAAAATATACTGATTCCCAGGCTCTGTCCTAAACTATTGAATCAGAAGCTTCATAGGTGGGACAAGCTTCATGATTGAGACTTGAATGCCTGTTTCTTTTCAGAACTCCATAAGTAATGTCAAAAATGTGTCCAGTGTTGAGAACTATGGATAGAAAAAAAAAATTAATCTGTATTTTACATCAGACTTACTGTGTGCTGTACAGTTCAGGAGCTCTGAAATCAGTGAGAAGTAGATTAATTCTAATAAGGTTCAGAGAAGTATGTCAAAAGGAATGGTCTTCACATGCACTATTTCATCTATTCTACACACTAACTCTTTTAAGTGGTATATTTTTAATTCTCATTTTACGAATGAAGAAAGAGCTCTCTTTTAGAGAAAATACACTAGGCTTCAGTTTAAAATGTAAGGAATTTATACCAGTGTGTGCATATTCTCCTGCTTCATCCCTTTTGTGACTAAGCATTTGTGAGCCATACGGCTAGGATTTGGAGTTTAGTTTGTGGCCACAACACAACTAAATAATCCATGTAGGGACCAGTCCTCTACTTCATTCTACCACCTGACTGCTAATGATATAAAGTACTTTCATACAGAAGATGATGATCAGCTATGCTTATCTCTTTTAAGGGCAAAAAAAGATGAAGAAGAATTGTGCTTTAACTACAGCATGAAGAATAACTGCTATTATAGTATATCCCCCAGTTAAATAACAGAAAACATAAACCCTTGCTAACCACCACCCTTCATATTTTATTTTTGTAAAAGAAGAAAATACTCAAAAATTTATAATTTAAGAGTTTCTGAAGCAGTTTCTGGGAGGATACCCAAGGCTAACAGATACTGATGTAATCTTTTTCATAGTCCGCACCTACACTACTGTCCAATGAGAATAAAGATTTAGAATAATGACTCATTAGCTCTAGGATATCCTAAAAAGACAAAATTGGACTATAGTCTAATGATTCAAGCTGGAAAAATAATACGATAGAAATAAATATTTTCTTTATAAGACTAAAATTATAAAGTATTTGGGGGTAATAATTTAATAAGATTTTGAAAAATGTAATATTCGTTACATAGTTAAATTTACTTATCACAGAAAAATGTCCTAATAAAGACTGACAAAATATTCAATGAGTTTCTAGGGCAGCGTATTGATTTCTCTTTTTTAATTTGAAAAATAAAAAAAAGACTCCTCTAGATGGAATGAGTTGACTATACTCATGTACAGAAATATGGAGAAAAACAGATCTTTTAAGTCTCAACAATTCTATGACTTAATAAGGGGCTCCCTGGCTTCTGAAGAGGAAGAAACTGCAGTTTTAAAAAATGGGAAAAGCATTGTATGACAACAATCTGTAATTTATACCCAAACTATTCTCTTCTCTACCTCACCTGAGTAGCTAATTCAACTACTTGGTTTAATTTCTTTTATAAAATGGTTTTGATAAGAAAGGGAGGAAAAAGGAGATATCTTGGGAAAGGTCAGACAAAAATCCACTTAGCCAAAAATTCAAATCAAAAGCTAAAAAAAAATGCATCTTCTTTTTAACACATAGATGCTCAATACTAGAAGAATGGAGATAAATCTTTGTTTTCCCAAAAGTATTACACTTCTTGCTCATATTTATCTTAGTCTCTGGATATACAGCAGCCAGCAGTTTAAATTACAAAAGAAGTTTCTCATAGCATTACTGATCATTCAAAACACTAAAATAACAAACAATATTATCTTGTTCCACATTGCTATATTAAATACTGGCTGAATAAACTTAGTTAATGTCCTGGGACAAATGATCTTTTTGGTAATCAGATATATAGGATGCAATGGGGTTGAAATGTAATGTCTTAAAACTGTTACCTATGAGGCATTTGTAGCCTGGCAAAGAGTTTAATCAATCTTAAAAATCAATATTTTTTTGCTGTCAGCATTTCTCCCATATCTCTGTGGTTTGACATATATTCTAGAAGACTGGGATCAACTACAATTAAGGCTAATGACAAAATATAAAGGAATGATGAAAACAAACAAACAAAAATACTGAAAAGTGGAAACCTGAAGGGTAGCAGTAACAAATGTTTATTTGAAAACTGCCCAAAAATAGACTGTAGGGCACATACAGGAATGAATATACAGACTGAGCAGAGTACAAATAAACATGTGACCCTCTGTCTATACATGTCAGTGCAGCCTGAAAAATATTTAGTGTAGACCTTTGTCTAAGCAGAGAAAACGTGGAATTATCTAGCGTAAACTGTGTTCTGATCCATACTGACATAAATAGTTCTTCTGAGGTAGCAACTATATCACTATTAAACTGTTCCCACAAGTTAGTAAAAGCTTATGTACTTGGTCAAAGCATAGGTCAAAGTACAAAGCACAACACTTCCGTGAAATTTTATACTCCCAAAGAAAAATAATTTAGGGAAATCAGCCTGGGAACATAGGAGCTGGAATGATTCAGAGGAAGATTGGGTCTAACTTGTCACCCATGTAGGCCAAAAAGTCTCACCAGAGGTTCTTTTTTTTTTCAGCAGTAGGACCACTGTGGGAATGGTGGAGAAAGAGGATTACTGAGGTAATTCTTTTTGCATCTGTGCAGTGTGGACACAGCATGCATGCCAATTAAGCATCTCAGAGGACAGAGGCACAGATGGTAATTTGTTGAATAGAGAACTACACTAGTTGTTTAGATAAGTAAATCAATAAATTGTACATGTACAAATGGAGATTGTTTCTTGGAACAGCCCAATAAATCTTTATATATTAACAAGTCACTTAGAAATCAAGTGACATGGATCTCAAAGAATTCTAGTAAACATCTTAACAAAAAGAGGAACTATAAGTGAGAGCAGCACAGTTATCAGATTAAACATGACAATGAAACAAATAAATATAATGAAAGCTTTAGAAAACTAGGTTATAGAAAGCTGTCTTAGAATTTGTATAGCATTTAACATCTACAACGTGCCTCAATGATTTATTTTATCAGCAGCCTTATCTTATGGATAAGCAAACTGAAGGACTAAAAAATTAAGTGAATTTCTTAAGATCACAGAAAAAGTTACAGCAAGTGGTCTTGATCAATCCTTAAGATACAATCATTTATTCACTAATGCAATCAACAAACTTTTAAGCGCCTAGTATGATGGGTGCTGATTTAAAAAAAAAAAGATAAAAATCTCTACTTTGAATAAGCTCAGTCTAGTAGGAAAACTATCAAGTAAAGCAAGTGATTGCACGGCATGGTGATAAATCCTTTCACAGCAGCATAATACAGGTGCTGGGATAATCTGACTCTGCCCGAGTGAGAGCCAGGGAAAGTTTCACAGAGGAATAGCAACTCGGTCCAAGTCTTCTTGAAAAAGACATAGGAAGAGGCTTAGTAGACAAGAGGAGAAAAGAGAGCAACAGATTCAGAATGAATAAAACAAGGACACTTTTCATGTCAAAAGTTTATCATGAGCTTCAAGCAAAAGCATTCAGCTAAAGATGGAGATAAAGCTCTAGAAATAGCAAAGGGCCATATGACTGAGGGCCACATTTAGAGTTTGGACCTTAGTTTTTAAGCAGTGAAAAGCAACTAAAGGACTTTGAACAGGAGAGTATCATAATCATATTTCATTTATTAAGAGAAGTCTAGTAGAACTGCAGAAGATAGCTTACAGGAAACAGAATAAAACGAAGGCCAGAAAACACATTAGCAAACTTTTCCAATAGTCTAAGCAAGAAATAAGAGCCTAAATTAAGGCAGGAGAACAGATCAAGTAGGAAAAATGACTTTTTCTTATTCGTAAGGTAGTTTCTTAGGATAGAAGGGTATCTTCTATCAGGTAATGCTATAATCAGGTAGGTAAATGCTGAAGTAGTAGTATAGAATAAGCATAGAATGTTTCAATTAGTGAAATAGTAGACAATTTAATGCCTTATTAGCAGTCTAAACCTCTGTAGTCTTATTAACCTCTTAATGCCTGAAATAAAGTTCTCCAGTGCTTTTCACATTAATGAAAAGCAAAATAGAAATAACAAAGTTAACTGAAAAATCACCATAGGAACAGCTGAAGCAGTCAATTATTTATCTTTAGACAGAGACAAAAAGAATCTCAAATGAGAACAAGAATTCATAAGAAAACATAAACAATAATACAATGATTATGACTATATTTCACCAAAATGAAGCAATATAAAAACTTTACCTCATGCCAGTCTTCGAGTTTGTTGTCAGAAAGATCTAGTTCCGACACATGAGCACAGAAGGCAGCAATTTCTTTTTCATCTCCAGCACAGGTTATTCCACAGCTGTTCAATACCAGAACACTTGGGAGGTTGAGGCGATCTGAAGCATGGGGGACAAAACACTTTCTATGTCAGCCTAATTCTTGTCTACACACATTCTGACCCCAGGAATCAAAATCAAATTTTGTGAAATTACACAAAGACCCAGGAAATACAGGACATGATGGGATCCAAGGAAACACAAGACATGATGGGATCCAAGGTTTTGAATTCTAAGCAGAGACAGCCAAATATGAACCGGGCAAGAGTTTGGTTCAAAAATGAACCAGAAAGAGATGAGAAGTACTGAACCAGTACCACCAAAAAAGTCCTATAAGCTTCACCTCTCAGCAGGATTGTTTATCCCAACTACCAACTACCATCATCTAGCCAAATGTGCTATCATCTTGTTATGTGAACGCTACTAGATCTATGTGATTCATGCCTGGACTACCACTATCTTCTCATTGGCCTTGATTCTTTCTTTAAAAAAAAAACAAAAAATTAGTTTAAAAGTATCACTCTGGATTGCTCTTTTCTCTCTGTCTTGTGTGTATTTTCAACTTTTATTGCCTTTGAAAACTATCACAAACCATTAGTCTCTGCTAAATCACTTCTGTTCTTTAAGTTTATATCATTCAAGAAATCTTCCTCACTTAAGTGGATACATTTAAAAATCTCCATCTATTTCTCTCATACTTGTCCATCAATCATTTTCATTTCATATCCATATAGAATTTGTCTCTTACAAAAAATTAGACTTTTTAAAAAAATATAATTGTAACGAGAGAAAATGTTTCAGTCTCAAACTATTCAATGAATTTGATCAAACTGGGGTAGTCAAACTATTGCCTAATTCAAAATTACATGTCAATAAAATCATATACTATCTCTAATAAAAAGGATAAACATGAGAATTCAACCAATTTTTCCCTATTTGCAATCATACAAGGACTCACAAAAGTAATATTTTATTATCGGAGGCCTCAAATTGTATGATTTTTCAGCTTAGTACTTCTCAGTATCAAATTCCTCAGACTGGGAAGAGATCCTAAAAAAAAATGACCAAGTAAGAAGTCCACTTCTGTCTGCCATTCCAGTTTATATGGAGTGATAAGATAGTTGTATTGAGAAAACAAATGCTCAGTAACCTTTGGACATAGGAATTAAAACACTGTTCAATATTAATCTCCCATAATTATAAAGAACTAATTCCAAGAACTATTAATTACAACAGCAAGCTAAAATGCAAGCAAAGACATACAATCTGCACATTTCTAGTTATAGATCCTTACTCACATCATAATCCCTTTCCTAGAATGTCTTTATCTTCTCTCTGACCAAATTCTACATTCTTGAAGGCTTAGTTAAGGTCTCATAGCTTTGAACTCTTTTCTGATCATATTAATTAACTCTCTTTTAAACTTCTGTCCTAATCACGGTGCCATTCATTTGACTCACTATAAACTGCCTCGTGTTATTTTTGTAAATGTGAGTATCTTGTAATCCAATTAGGCTGTAAGGTCATTGAGGGCACAGTCCAGTCTTGTATCTTGCACCCTCCAAGTTCCTTGAAAGAACATGTATTTGAAAAATTATCATTCAAATATTATTTTGGCCCTATGAGTGCAACTAAAATGCCTTTTGGCTAATCTGGAGGGAAACAAGTCCTTTCAGTTTTTTCAAAGAACTGAAATCATAGCAAGGGAGAAAGACTATTTGACTCATAATTCAAAATAAAGGAAATCATTTACAAACAAGGCAATATCTGGTTTAATGTCCCTAAGTAAGGTCCAGTAAACAAATGTTTTAGGTCCCATCTTTTTTACCTTTCATAGGAGAGCCCTGAGGTGTGGCTGGGACATGGACTCCCATCCCAGGACCACGGCGGTAAGGAAAGTTTTCAGGACTATATTTTTCACATAATACTTGCATAAAACTCCTTCCACTAGGTTGATCCATCTTCCTTTCCTAAAATTCTATAAGAAACCAAGAAATCATCAAGATTATTTATCTTACTGATACAAGAAATATTTATTGAGAACCAATCATTTACAAGGTACTAGGCTAGGCATTACAGACATATAAGACATGGCCACTACCCCCAAGATTTTATACTGTGATGAGGCCATATAACTTAAGGAAGCTACATGTGTAGACTATGTAGACATATGACAGCAATACAGTTTAGCACATAAAAAATTCAATACAGATTAAAAGTACTATAAGATTTAGAAGAGGAGGAAATCATTTCTAATCAAGGGTAACAAGACAACTTTTGGCTGGTGTATGGGGCTCATGTGGTAATAGGAAAAAGGACTAAACAGAAAGGTATGGACTAAACATCAGACTAAAGAGTCTGAGTGAATCCTATGATATTTGTCCCTCAAAATCCATTCTTCTATTCTACCATAGTTAAAGAATTTTTAACCGTATAAGTAGCTACTTCTAATTAGGAATGAATGTATGACTAAGTTCTAGTTGATGAGATAGAAATAAAGTATTCTATTGTGGCTTCTAGAAATTATCCTTAAAAGAGAGCCAGAGTATGCCTCTGTCAACATTGTTTATTTTTGCTTTTGTGGTCTTTGCCTAAGAAGAGATATCAAAATAATATTGCTAAGACTGATATAAGAGTTTACTGTCTATATTTACTTCTAGGAGTTTTATGGTTTCGCATCTTACATTTAAATCTTTAATCCATTTCTTATTTATTTTTGTATATGGTATAAGAAAGTTAATTAGCTTCATTGTTTTGCATGTATCTCTCCAGTTTTCCCAACACTATTTATTAAAGAGACTGTCTTTTCCTTATTGTATATTCTTGCCTCCTTCATCATAGATTAATTGACCGTTTAGATGTGGGTTTATTTCTGGGCTCTCTATTCTGTTCTGTTGATCTGAGTGTTTTTGTGCTACTACAAACACCTGTCCATTTACTGAACCAAACTTTTATCTGTACAATTTACCATAGTTTAGACTATGGAATACATTTCATAATGAGTATATCACAAGTCAACCTGAGCATATAGGGCTGCTCTCTGTCAGGATTCTCATTTGTGAGCTTAAGGATAGAGCCAGTTTTAGTACAAGACGTTTGTTCTTTCTGTCCACAGAGAGTGATCAAGGCCAGCTGTGTCCTCTATCCCAGCACTGAATGTGTCAAAATTGAATTGTGTGTATTCATCGAGGCCTTTGGGAACCTTCAGGCTGAAAGTTTCTTTTTCAATGTAAATTTATCACCAACAATATCAGACGATATAGAGCAGGTTCTATGCCATTAGTGGCAGCACCATAGCTCTGATCAAAGATTTGTCTCAAAATGTCAAAACAATTTTTAAAAATGTTTAACAAAAAGTCATAGAAGTTACATTGCTATCTTCCATAGAATTGGCAGTTCGAAAAGAAGCAACAATAAGCTGAACATCTAAAACTCAACAAAAAACCACCCAAACTGCACACAAGCATGTCTGAGCATGGGATCTGCGCATAGGAGCTACCACAGGTCAGAACCTTGGGTGTCAGGTGGTGGACTGAGAGTAATAAAGAAGCTGCCTCTCATAGCTACCAGAACTCCCTGCAGGAGGAGGGGGAGGGGAGAATGAGCAGCAAGTTCATGTGGCTAGTTCCCTCAACATTCCTGCCTGGGTAGCTGTGAGCTCCCCGCGGCAGGCTGGCTGTAGGGCCCAGTTATCAGGGCAGAAAGCAGAGACGCAGGACGGGACTGCAGAGGAACAGCAGCTGATTTTTGCCCACTGCAGCTGCAAAACCGAGGTTGAGCAGCAGCCCCCAACTCCCAACCCAGAGGGTCCCTCCCCCCATACTTTCTGAGACCAATCACCGCGGAATCCCAGGGGAATCTGAGCAAATGATGCCGAGACTGTCGCTGACACTGACAGGGACTGAAACTGAGGGTAGCGAGCGTGATTAAATATCTACAAGAAAATTTACAAAGCATTATTAAGACTTTATGTAAAGCAGGGATCCAAGAGGCTTAGACGCCACCTATTGGAAACCAAAAGAAAAGCGCCTTCTGTGCAAAAGGCTAAAGAGAGGCCTTTATATATTAAGTCTTCTTTCTGGAAAAACAGCAGAATACACTTCCATTAATGCCCAGGTGGAGAAACAGTCCATTAAACACCATGTACAACCAAGGCAACAAGACATCTCAGAAAGAAAGAGAAAAATCTCCAGAAAATAAGCTTGCAGACAATAGAAATATGCAATTTAAAGAACAGAGAATTCAGGATGGTACTTCTGAAAAGACTCAGTGAGTTCCAAAATAAGTCATATCAACAATTTCAAGAATTGAAAAAAACAACTCGATTAGCAGAGCAAGGAGATTGAAATCCTCAAAAGGAACCAAAGAAAACTTCTGAAAATGAAGAACACAGTGCAAGAGTTGAAAAATGAAATAGCAAGCTTTGGAAATAGAGTCGACCAAATGGAGGAAAGGATCAGTGATATCGAAGACAGAAATCTAGAAATAAATCAAAAGGAAGAAGAGACCAAAAAATGAAATATAATGAAAGAGAAATTGAAGAACTAGCTGATATCATTCTCGAAGGCGAAGAAAAGAAGCAGGGACTAGAAAGCATTTTCAGACAAATAATTGATGAGAATTTCCCAAATCTAAGGACTGAGCTAGAGCTTGGAATTCAAGAAGTCAACAGAACACCCAATAATCTCAGCCAAAAAGGCCTTCACCAAGACACACTGCATTAAAATTATCAAAAATCAATGACAAAGACAGAACTCTCAGGGCAGCCGGGGAGAAAGAAACAGTAACTTATAAAGTTAAACCCATTAGATTATCGTCGGACTTCTCAGCGCAAACATTACAAGCCAGAAAAGGATGGAATCAAATATTTAAACTATTAAATGAAAGGAACTACCAGCCTAGAATAATGTATCCAGCTAAGCTCTCCTTTAAATATGAAGGAAAAATTAAGACTTTCCAGACATACAAAAATTGAGAGAATTCTCCACTACGAAGCCTGCACTGCAGGAAATACCAAAAGGAGTCAGTTCACCTAAATAAAATGACAAAAAAATACATAAGTAGGAGGAAAGTGACTATCAAGCAAATAGAAGCAGAGGAGTGAAACCCTTACTAAGAATAGGGCATTATAAGCTTAAATAAAAAGAAGAGAATTGTTATAAAAAGATAGTAATAAACATACAGCATACATACGAACAAATCGAGATAACAATGACTGAAAAGGGGAGGATTCAAAGATCTAAATTCGCAAAGGGAATGGAGATAAGGCATGCACAGGAGAAAATGGATGACTGTATATATACAACTATCCTTTTTATACTCGTAATGGTAACCAAACACCAAAGATTCAGAACCATTGTATATAACATAAAACAAGAAGAACCAGAGGCAAAACCCACAAAACCCAACCAAAATAAAGAAAACCGAAACACAAGAACAAGGAAGCAATGGAAACATTGAATACCAGAAAGCAAAAGATAAAATGGCTTCAAGAAGACCTCATATTTCAATAATCACCCTAAATGTAAATGGACTGAACTCACCAATAAAAAGGCATAGAGTTGCAGAAAGGATCAAAAAACCAAACCCAACCATATGCTGCCTCCAGGACACACATCTCAGTTCCAAACACAATTATAGACTCAAAGTGAATGGGTGGAAAATGATATTTCAAGCAAATGGCATTCAGAAAAAAGCAGGAGCAGCAGTACTAATATCAAATGAGATAGACTTCAAAATAAAAAAAATTAAAGAAAGATACTGAGGGACACTTCATAATGATAAAGGGAATCATGCACCAAGGAGATACAACACTTATTAATATCTATGCTCCCAATCAGGGATCCCCAAAATGTGTAAAGCAATTACTAACATAACTAAAGGGAGAAACAGACTAAAACACTATCGTAGTAGGGGACCTAAATACCTCATTGTCAGATATGGACAGATCATCCAAACAGATTATCAATAAGGAAATAACATCTCTAAATGACACATTACACCAACTGGACATAACTGACATTTACAGAGCCTTCCATCTCAAACAGCTGCTTACATAGTCTTCTCTAGTGCATATAAAACATTCTCAAGAATCAACCACATAATAGCCTTAAGAAACATAAGAGGGTTGAAATCATACCAACCATATTCTCTGATCATAATGCTTTGAAACTACAGATCAACTGCAGAAAGAAATTAGGAAGAACTACAAATACATAGAGATTAAACAACATGCTGTTGAAGAATAACTGTGTCAGAGAAGATATAAAAAGAGAAATCAAGAGATACATAAAAAGAAATGATAATAATAGGACAACATATCAAAACTTTTGAGAAACGGCAAAAGCAGTCGTAAAGAAGAACGTTCATATCATTACAGGCCTATCTCTGAAAACAAGAATGAGCCCAAATAAACAACCTAACACTTCATCTTAAAAAACTAGAAAAGGAAGAACAAATGAAACCTAAAGTCAGCAGAAGGAAAGAAATTGACAAAATTAGAGCAGAAATAAATGAAATTGAAAACAAACAAACAAAAAGAAAAAAATAAATGCAAGAAAGAGCTGGTTCTTTGAGAAGGATAATAAAATTGACAAACCCCTGGCTAGACTCACTAAAGAAAAAAGAAAAAGGACACAAAATCAGGGACGAAAGAGGGGAAATTATGACAGACACCACGGAAATACAAAGGATCATGCAAGAATACTATGAAAAATTTATATAATATCAAATTTAATAACTTAGAAGAAATGGAGCAGTACTTAGAAAAGTACAACCTCTCTAGACTGAATCGAGAACTGGAAAATCTAAATAGACAGATCAGCAGTATGGAAATTGGAACAATCATCAAAAACCTACCAAAAAGTAAAAGTCCAGGACCAGAGGGCTTCAACAGTGAATTCTACCAAACATTCAAAGAAGATTTAATACCTATTCTCTTCAAACTCTTTCAAAAAATCAAAGAGGAGGCAATACCTCCCAACTCATTTTATGTGGCCAATATTACTCTGATGCCAAAATCTGGTAACGATAATGCAAAAAAAGAAAACTGCAGACCAATATCTCTCATGAACACAGATGCAAAAATCCTAAATAAGATACTAGTGAACTGAATACAGCAATATATTAAAAAGATTATACACCACGATCAAGTGAGCTTCATCCCAGGGACACAGGGATGGTTCAACATATGCAAATCGATTAATGTGATACAACTCATGAACAAATTAAATAAGAATCATATGATCATATCAATAGATGCAGAAAAAGCCTTCGACAAGATGCAGCACCCATTTATGATCAAAATACTTAATAAAATCGGTATAGAGGGAAAGTACCTTAACATAATAAAGGTCATATATGACAAGCCCGCAGCCAACATTATACTTAAAGATGAAAAACTAAAAACCTTCCCTCTAAGATCGGGAACAAGGCATGCCTGTTCGCTATCGCCACTATTATTCAATATAACATTGGAAGTCCTAGCGAGTGCAATCAGACAAAAGAAAGATATAAAAGGCATCCAAATAGGAAATGAAGAAGTCAAACTGTCACTATTTGCGGATGACATGATTCTCTATATAGAAAACCCTAAAGACTCCACAAGAACACT
>NW_006492031.1:574208-590812 GCF_000325575.1 Pteropus alecto | reverse complement strand
ACAAATAAACAGGTACAGAAATGAAAAATATTTCAAGTAACTCCTATTTTGAGTTTTAATCACTATTATAAAAGTAAAAAAAGAAAAAGTACCCATAAAGAATTAGAGTTGCTATTTGCGACAACCTAGATGGATCTCGAGATAATCATGGGAAGCGAAAAAAGCCAGACTGGAAAAGTAGAAAATTACATGATATTACTTATATGTATAAACTAAACCTAAAAGCAACAAATGAACAGGACAAACAGAGACTAATGGACATGGGATATAGGCTAGTGGTTACCAGAGGACTATAGACTAGTGGTTACTAGTGGAGTGGGGGAGGGGGAGTAGGTAGACAGGGTAAAGGGGGTCAAATATAGGGTTTAGGGGGAGGATAAAGTGGGTAAAGAGGATGAAATATATGGTAGCTGAAGGAAACTGGACTTTGGGTGGTAAACATACAATAGAATATACGTATGTCAAACGATAATGTACACCTGTAAATTACATAATTGTATTAACCAGTGTTACCCCAATAAACTTAATTAAAAAATTTTTAAAAAGAATTAAGTGTGTGGGGAGGGCGGTGAACTGTCCATGTTAAAATAATAGTCACCAAGTTTAATAGTACCTATTAACTGGAAGTTTCAGAACCACTTAAATTCAGCCCTATGCAATTCAAGGGCAATCATCACATACACAGTTTAAATAGAGATAAATTGAGGGATGGGCACATTAAAGACATATTAAAGTCAAAATATTTCCTAGTAAGGAAGCAATCATAGGAACATAAAAAGTTTTTCCTTATGGCCTCATGGTTTAACGCTTCCAAATAGCCTGAAGTTTTTTTTTTTCCTTCCTTTATCTCCCTGAAGACTTAAAAGCAATGCCAGGCGCCTTCATTGGTTATTTTCCAGGATATTGTATTGGAACAGCTTTCCAAGAGTGCAGATAGTGTACACATAAAGACATGGGTTTTGGATTAGAACATTAAGATTGTATAATGGATCAGTAACATAAATCTACTCAAAATGTGTTAAGGCAGTTTGAAGAGGAACAGTAGATGAAAAAGGAAAATTGAAAGCCAGACTGAAAAATGAGGAACTACAGGATGGAAAAAGATCTTTAACTGTAGCCTCTGAAAAGGTTTTTTGGGGGGCATCAGAGGGTAATCTATGACTTTCTGGAAGAATGGGTGTCAAATTACATCTGACTACTTCTACCATTGGCATAGTTCTAATGCATTTGTAAAAGTATTCTGAACTGGTCCTTAAAGTCAGGGAGCCAGAAATATTGGGTGATGTTGCCTGGTTCCGTTACCAAGTTGTGGAGTACACTTGTGAAAATTTCAATTCCTTTGTGCCTCAAATCCTGACTAAATGTGCTCTTGTAAAGTACTTGGAGAAAGTCAAGATAAAGCATAATTGGAGGACACGGTGCTCAGTATTCTTTTGCAAATAGATTAATATCAGAACAGAACACCCAGTCACCTAAGCACCCTCAAATGCTATCAAATAATTTGCATTTTATGTTCCCAAAGGGTCAGATCGAAATCACTATGAAACTTAATGCAACCATAAACAGAATATAGGCCATGTCTGACCACTAATGCTGGAGGGCATATAAAATATATCCTTAGGCTTGTATATAAGATCAGTATTTACTTCACATACACACACACACACACACACACACACCCACACACACACACACACACACAAACTTGATAGTAGAGTACCATACTTCACAAAGCATGAATACTACCAGCCACACTGACAACCTCCAAAAAAAATTAAATAAATACTACCCCCAGAGTTCTAAAATATACATTTAAATCTTATAAAAATAGTTTTATCTGCTTATATCTGCATAGACTACCTCCATAAGGATAAAATAGAAATTAATATTTGTTTGACCCCAGAGGGAGAAATGAGAAATAGTCTGGAAAGGAGATCTGCTTTTCACTGTTTGCCCATCTGAACCACCTGAACTCACCAGATGCATACATCTTTTTTTTCACATATTATCTTTTCAAAATGTAAACCATTTTTAAGCGATATGTCTGGGAATGACTTAATAATTTGTCAAAGAGTTTTTAAATTCTTCATTATTATCAATTATCTATGGTAAAAAATCCATTTGGACCATGTGGAATGTTTAACATTAATAATAATTTTAAAAGGAATTGGAGAGTGAGGAAGAAAAGAGAAATAAAATGATGGCCAAATGGAAACAGATACTTTTGCAAAACAGCATTCAGAAAGAAAAAGAAAGCAAAACAAAACACACCTAAGCCTCAGAAGTAACTACAATTAAAATGACAGGTGGGGATGAGATGATGTGAGTAAGATGACAGACCCAGATGGCAGTATTCTGCTGGTCTTTATCATGGCTTTAACCAGTAACAAAGCAAAAGCTCCACTATGACGTGTGCAGGAGGGTTGGAAGAATACCCTCAGGCCTGCAGTGTTACTTCCTTTGGTAGTCAAGTTAAATGTGTTAATAAAAAGTCACCCAAATATTTCATCTGAATTACCTAAACTGTATCCAAACTACTGTGACTTTGGAACCATAATGGCTCCAAGGCAGAAATGACAAAGGCAAAGTTAAAGGATGCTTTGGGAGCTTCGGGTCTCCCTGTCACCTCTTACTGTGGAGACTAACCAAGAAAAGAGTGGTGCCTCCTACAGCAGGAAGCTGATCCTACAGGATTCAAATTACTGGAATAGTAAATAGTTGGGAACTAATTTACAGTTCTAAAAAATAAACTGCAGTAATTCAAAATAAGGATGAGGCTAAATCTTCAGGAAGAGTTTTCATAGCATAAAAATAATGGAGAAGGAAACACACTCTCAAGTAGTTTAAAATTATTTTCACTCATTTGACATGGATCCACTTATAAACAACTAATCAATCTTATCTATTCATCAGAAAAGGGAAGAAAAAACTATACTCTAAAAGCTACCTGCCAATATTTTAATATCAAATATTTGAAAACAAAACTTAGGTTATAGGATAAAAGCTCTACAATTTCAACTTAGGTTCCTCTGGAGAGATGACATTTCATTCTAGTCATTTTTCTCCACTTAGGTGTCTATTTCCTTTTTAAGACAATCTGAGAATAAAAATCTTTTTATCACTTAATAAAAATGGAGAGAGCACATATATTTATTTAGTTCTGTTATCTTTCTCGCACCTTATCAAGTGGTTCCTATTAGGCTTATATGCCTATTCACGTATTCATAAAAGGCAAGTGCTCACAAAGCTTACAGTCTCATTTAGTTCAGTTTAACAAACATGAACCAGATAGTATATCTATGCCAAACACTGTGCTAAAGACTAAAGATGCAAGAATTAATAAAATCCAAACTCTGTCCTCAGGGCATCTACAATCTAGAAGGAAATACATGGAAATAACACATACCTGAAATAAGCCACACAGAAATAGTGAATTCAAACATAAGAAGTGATTAACTTTTGGACATATAATCAAGAAAGTGGGAGGTGAATTTTGAGCCATTTTGTAAAACGACGAAGATTAGGTTAACAGGATAGAGAAGAGCATTTCAAGCACAGGAAATGATAGAATGTAAACAGGCACAAAAGACATAAAATATAGGCTATTAAGTGGTATTGCTAAAACATAAAATACATGTTGGGGTAGCAGGGGAGGCAGGAGATTTGACTATAGGGTGGATGGATGGTAGAGTCAGCTTATGAGTGACTGCTCAGGTTCAACTTTACCTTGTAGAGATAAGAGTAAAAAAAATTTTGATAAATCGCCATGAATACAGTGCAAGGATGGGGGTTACCGATCTTTATGTATAGACTATCAACATGAGAATCTCCATAAAATTATGAGAATTTTAAAATGTCTAAAGGATTAGGCAGTTAGGAATTTGTTCACCCTGGGAAAATATTTTCAGTATAAGGGAGTAGAAACCATAGCATACAGAGTTAGTAAGTGAAGACATATGAGGAGCTTAGATGAAAGCAAAAAAGATGGGACAGTTGATGAAGAAAAACCAAGTGTTCAGAGAGAGAGTTGTTATATCTTGTTCTTTTTTTTAAGACTAAATTTTAGTCTTAAAATTTATAGATTGAGTTTTTTTGGGGGGACGGTACAGGTGGTCAACAATATATAACAAAAGAAGTTTAAGGAAGAAAATCTTCTGGCTAGTATCAAAGAATCTCTTGAGATTACTAGCTTTCTCAATTTTTGCAACTTTTTTAATTATTATTTTTAAAGCCCATTTAGCTTTTGCTTTGTGGACTCAACCTCACCCCTGGAAAGTTTCCTTTTTTGAAAGATACCCACTATACCAAACCTTGCCAGATTCTTGGACATTTTAGGTAGCTGGGGCTTCAGTTTGTTAATTTTGTTTTCTAAATCTTTCTGATCCTCACCATAAGTATACCCCAATAAAACATAATTACTCTAGGAGAGTATATGTGTGTTACATTTTTCTCACTATGAAAGATTAAATAAATGAACGAATAAAGCTGTATTAATAAGGTATTTTTAAATAACTGCTTTAAAAAATACAAGTGATATACATTCTGAAGTTTTTTACTGTCTAATTAAAAATAAGCAAAAAAAAAAACCCAACTGTAACACTATGTAGTTTCCATGTAGATATGGTTTCCCTTTTTATTAGCTAAGCTAAGCATGTAAATAAGTGTTACCAAAAGCTTTTCATATTGGAAGCATATTTGGAGCCACAGCCATACCCAGAAACTTTGGTCAACAGATATAGCAAGTAGATTAAGCCTGAGGATGCAACTTATGATACATATTTTTTTCAGACCATTTCCCCATGCTATGCATGTATATTTTTTTTACACAAGGATTAAATTACTTTAGATACATAGTTTTGTAACCTATATTTTCCTTAAATAGCTCATGAAAAAGTTTCTATATTAATATTTATCTGCATAATCATTTTTAAGGTTTAGAGTATTCCATTAACAAGCTTTTGCAGCTAAAGTCATGAATGACAGTTATCTCTCCCACAAAAACACTTCAGAGACATTGTCCAAGTCCATATAATTGGGCTAGACAGTCTCACTCTGTACGACACTCCTAATTTCATTTATCATAAAGTATGTAAACCTGCAATTCTCTCCCCCGAATATTATCTAATATACCTAAGTAGATGCCTCCTTGGGATGAAAAGAAAGGAAAATAAACTAATTCTAATAAACTTTCAGAACTATTCTGTAGAATTATAGTTCACCAATTCACAAATTTACCCTACACATTCTAAGTGCAAAATTTGAGTGTAGCTGATAAATCCATTATCATGACACACCATGCAACTATGATTTCGCACCCTACTAGGAACCACCCTATTTCTCAAAGTCTCTTTCTCAACTGTATACTGAACTACATCCAAGAGTAATAATGTGACACATCAACTTTTCAAGGTTAAAAAAAATCCCATACTGCCAAATGAAATGTGAATTCAGACTCCTGCTTAGTCTTTGAATTATGCTATTAGTAAAGCACTGCTATCTTCTTCACTTATCACAGCACTATGTGTCTCTTTAAAATCACCACAGACATTACAATATCTAACTCAAATGCTTGATGTCTAAATATGTGACTCTGCTATCAATGAGTACAGCCTCAGAAATGTATGTATTTTCTACTAAAGAACTATACTTCATACATGGCACATTTAAAAAGAGACAAAGTTTTCTCATCTACAACTGCACATTTGCAAATATGACTAACTTGCATGTTCATAGTCTATATAGCACTTGGAATTTCTGATCCAAAAGTGCTAGTCAAATAATTTTAAGATTTTGATGAGAAAGTATTTGAGAGGGAACAAAAATCAAGAAAATATTACTGTTTAGGCTAAAGTCATTTGTGTGCAAATATTTTTAAGCACTTCTTCCTTGATTTCCACGGCTTCTTATTGTCCAGAAATGTTGGCCTAAACCAATTGTCTATATCTCTATTAAATTAGGCATCCTAAAATATAGAAAAACACTTCCATAAACTTTCAGCAAAAACAACAAAAAAGTTTAACATTCTCTATACCCTTTATTTCAATAGCTTCCAAAGCGAATTCTACCTTTATCTCCCATCCTTCATAATTTGCATACATCCCCACCCTTTCTCTAGCCTAGATTCAATTTGGGATAAATCACAAAGTTTTAATGTTACACTTACTCAAAATTCAGAAGTAGACACATTTACTCTCAAATCGATGTTCCCCATAAACCAAGTGTCCCCACACTGAGATTAATAATCATTTTAAAGCCTAGTAATTTTCCATAACCATCTTCTGAAACAAACTGCCACATCTCTACTTTCAGGACATGAAACTGAGGTGACTTACTCAGGTTTCTATGGCCCGACCAACATGCTAAGTCATATTTTCTGTATCCCTAATCTGTTGAGCCATGCTGTCTTTACTATATATTTCATGTCAACAATTTTTGGCATTACACGCAGATCATAGAAATACAACGTATAAAAATATATGAAAACTATTACACCCAAAATACCTCTCGTAACCACATCAATGTAACTGAACAACAAAACTAAGCAGCAGTGCTGAATGGTCTAGTCATCAGAGGAAAAATTATTTTCAACTTCTCCTTCCTGCCCCAAATCAATGAATATTAGTTTCTTGAATGGATTAGTTTTTCATCAGAAGAAAATTGCAAGCTACCTCTCAGTTGTGAATATACAAGTTTAAGGTCATTCATTACTCAGCTGTTTACAGAACAGATTGCCCCACTATCTCTATTCATGAGCACCAACAGAAACTACTAAGTTGAAACAAGGTCCCATTACAAACAAACTACTAGTTTATCATCCCACAGCCCTCTAGGAGTTTACAATCCCTGGTTCGAAACCAAGGATTGCCAGAATACTAAACATCAACCACACAGAGTTTGCAAAATTTTACAGGTCATTAAAAAAATTCACTAGCTCCTTCCACATTTAGTGCTACTATGGCATTGCCTTGTGGCAGTATTGTCTGCTGGTAATAAGTACTGGTTCTAGAACAAACTGCCTGGATATAAATCATGACTGACTCCACTACTCTGTGTGACTGTGGGCAAATTACTTCAGTTCTCTAAGCCTTGTCCGTAAAAAGGGGTAACAGATACCCCCTAACTCCTAGATTACAGTGTGCCGAAGATGAATGATGACATGGGTAAAAAATGTTTAGCACAGTACCTGGTACATAGAATGCACTTATTATAAACTTACTATTACTTCTACTGCTACTGCTACTATCTACTATTACTATTACCATCACCACCCAGTAAGCATGGTAACATTAATGCAGGGCTGGGGGGCTTGCAGTTTTCAGTAATTAGACTTGACCTAATTTTTTTGGTCCTAGGACTATGCTAATTAATACTAATTAATGATTCAGACAGTAAAAATGTCTGACATTTATGTCATTCCTCCTTAATTGGAAGGTCTTTCCTTCTCTTCAATACCCAACTCAGAATATACTTCAGAGATGGAGCCTTTTCGGATACCTCCTGCCATAATTATTGGTTTGCATTGAGCTGAGCTCGTGGTATCTATTGTCTAAACCATTCAGTGGGCAATTAATCAATTATGTATTAGCATAGCATCTTTTCATTTTTGTCCTGTATACTACTATTATGCATTATACCACTCATGCATAAAGATGTGATTTTCATGTGTTTACGTCTGTTTAGACTGTATAGCTCTTGAGGGTAAGGACCAAAAAAATCATAATGCTTCTTTGTAGCAGTTACAGACTGGAAATTTGCACTTAATTGGCACTCAGTAAAGGTACTAATCAATGAATTTTCTAATCAGTTCTGATTGTGTATATCAAATGTATTTTATGAAACATGAAAAGGTTTATTAATAAACTGAGGTCGGAGTACTTATAAACAAAAATCCTTCATAGCTACCACTAAAACACATAATTATATCTATGGGGATTCCAAAAATAAGATGACATGATAAAGTAATGAATCACTAGCAGAGTTAGAAATACTTGCTACCTAGCATGAGCTATATTCTTCTGCTAAACCTACAGCCACAATAGATTTAATATTGAATATGTGATTTTGGTATCCATATGATACATTTCATATGCAAGAGTTAATAACTTATGCCATACTTCAAAACAACAGGCACTTTTCAGTAACTGAAGATGAATACATATGCATTGCTAGTGAGAATGTAAAATGATATAGCTGCTGTGGAAAACAGAATGGCAGTTCTTCAAAAAATTAAACATAGAATTACCATATGATCCAGCAATCACACTTCTGAGTATATGCCAAAAGAATTGAAAGCGGAAACCTGAATAGATATTTCTACACCAATGTTCACAGCAGCATTATTCACAACAGCAAAAAGGTGAGGAAAAAAAATGTAAAAATTAATGGATAAACAAAATATTTCATACAATGGAATATTATTCAGCTTTGAAAAGGGAGAAAATTTTACAACATAGATGAATCTTGAAGACAATGCTAAGTGAAATAAGCCAAATACAAAAGAACAAATATTGTATATTCCATTTATATGAGGTATCTAGAGTACTCAAATTCATAAGAGACAGAAAGTAGAATGATGGGCTAGGGAGAGGGGGAAATGGGAAGTTACCAATTTATGAGTACACAGTTTCAGTTTGAGAACATGAAAAATTCTGGAGATGGATAGTGGTGATGGTTGTACAACAATGTGAATGTACTTAATGCCACTCAACTGTACACTTAAAAATGGTTAAAATGGTACACTTTGTTATATATATTTTACCACAATAAAAATATTTCAAAAAATTAATGAATAAATAATATATGCTATATGAAAAAAGATGAATATAGGTCAAGTCCAAAATTTCTGGTTCTTACTCTATCAAATTAATGCCAACAATTCACTTAAGGATCTTAAACACTGAGTAAGGGATAAATTTGTCAAGTCTCACTAAGTGCATTTTGTGGGAAATTTGATTTATTATGTAAACATTTTTTATTTATATTTTTCTTGGACTCCTTTACTAATGTTCACATGGAGAAATGTCTCTAATGGGGGAGGAACTAATAAGGTTAACATTTAAATTACAATCTCCAAAGGGTACTTGACTTTACAAAATTATGCCTTAAGTTATAAATAGTGCCTATGAGAAAATGTAATCCTAATGAGTCAAAATAATAAGGGTTTAATAACATATACTTGTTTTCAACATTTTAAGAGTTGCAATTCTTTCTTAAAATTATTTGCTCATTTACCTATAATCTAAATAACAATATCATGATTACAAATATAAAATATTCTCAAAAAAGAAGTCTCTTTATTAAGATAATGGCACCTGTCAATCAGGACTTAGTATTTGAGAGTTGCGTTGTGTTCCTCTTTAAAATAAAATGTTATAAAGATGTGTATTAGTATGACTGGGAAGAGAAAGTGCTAAAGTTAAGTTTCCTGAAAAACTGTGTCTTGCCAAAGATTTCATAGAACACTCCAGCCTCATTATTAGTGAATTCCTTATTTGCAAATTCGCCTACTCACTAAAATTTGTTGCAACACAAAAAACAATATTTGGAGTATTTTCACTTTAATACTTGGAGTCACTTGCAGATACTCACAGAGCAACAAAAAGTGAGTCACCCGATGTGCACATTTCCAGCTGAAGTAAAACAAGGTGGCATTATGCCTTCTTGTTTCAGCTCTCATACTGTAAACAAGTGTCCTTTTCACAATCTACTTAGGGCGATGTTTTTCATATTTTTATGCTTTTTGTGTATATGTGTTGATTTAACTATTGAAATGTAGTGCAGTGCTAAAGTGCTGCCTAGTTCCTAAGCACAAGAAGGCTGTGATGTGCCTTATGGAGAAAATACTTGTGGGATAAAGTTTATTCAGGCACTAACTATAGTGTTGTTCACTATCAATTCAAACTTAATGAATCAAGACTATATATTGAATAAGGTGTCTTCAAACGGAAACACATATAAAACCAGGTATGGATTTATCGATTCACAAAAGTGTTGTGACCAGAGACTGGCAGGAACCTAACTCTGTATTTCCCCTAGAAGCAATGGTTCCAGCTTCACTAATTCAGTGTTCATGGCAACTTTCCAAAAGTACCATGAATAAGAACCTACTATACTTTGCTAAAGAAAAAAACTCTGGGGCTGGTGGAATAGAACAATTAAATAGAAAAGACAGCCCAGAAACAGGCATATGTAAATAAGGCAAGAAATAGCATAGAGATCAATAGGAAAAGGTTAAACTATTCAATAACCGGTCTCAGGACAAGTGAATATTGATTTGGGGAAAATGAAAGTGAATCTTTACCTCCCAATATAGAAATACTCAGCTCCAGATAAAATGTGAAAGACAAACTTCATCTTCATGAGAAGAAAATGGAAAAAGAGCTTTAAGATCCTGATTTAAGGAAATATTTCATAAAACATAAAAAGAATGCATAAAGGAAAAGTTGATAAAAATAAAAAACTTTTGATCATGAAAAGACATTATACACTTAAAAAAACAAGCCAGAAACTGGAAAAGATACTTGCAACACATGTAACTGCTAAAAACAATAAATAAAAGGCAAACAACCCAACAGAAAAATTGACATGAACAAGTATTTAACGAAAGATAAAATTCGAATGATTAATAAATGTGTAAAAGATGTTCAAGTTCAATAATATTCAGAAACAAAAATCAAAATCACAAAGAAATGCCATTTTGTATAAATTAGCAAAATTTAAAAACTGGAGAAACTGTGGAAGAGTATGAACTCTTCCACTGTGTGGGAGGACAAATACTTTGGTATACATTAATACAAATACCTTGTAAAACAATTTATCACTGTCTAGTGAAGTTAAAGATGCCCATACCTTGTGATACAGCAATTCTACTTCTTGGTGTAAACTCTATAGAAACTTGTTCAGGTGCACCAGGAGACAAGTAAAGAATGTGCACAACAGTATTTTTTGAAATTACGAAAATCCTGGTGGAAAAAAGACCCTTTCATCCAAAACAGGAAATTGGATAAACTGTGTTATTCATAACTTTATCTCTTCCACCCTTTTCCTAAGCCCACTAGGTTTCAGCCTGCATGGCTTTCTACCTCTCAAAACAGCCAAGCTAATTCTCCCTCTTAACGCATTCATGAGAATGCCCCTTTCCTGGCTCTTGGATTAGCTGGCTTCACCTCAGCATTTTAGCCTCAAATAAATTTAAACACAAATATTACTTTCTCAATGAGGCTGCCTCTGACCACCTCATAAAAAATAGCACCACTGCCACCATCAATCACTTCCTACTCTTCCATTTTTACAGCACTAATCACGAATTGTGAGTTTAGAGCTGGTTTTAGAGTCCCTCTCCCCCAGAACCTAGTCCCATAAAAGCATGGATTTGTCAGTCTAGTCCAGTGTTACATGGAGCAGTGTCTTGCACATGGCAACAAATACTTGTTTTGGATAAGTGAAAAAGTGAATTTTATTTTGAAAAAAATAAATATATTCTGGCAGTGAAATGAAAATCAAATACACCAATCAAGAGTATGACAGATGGAAAAAAAATTTTGAAAATCACTAGAAAAGCATTGATCCGATCATTTTAAATAACCATTTTCTCAATAGTACTAGTAAGAGGTCACATTCCTGAGGCCCATTAGTGAATTAGTAGGGAAAATTTCACATAGGCACACAATCCTAAATTTTGGCAGTGTGTCATCTGCTTAAATCACCTGTTTTTAGAAGAGCACTGTGATTAAGAGCATGGCCTTCAGTAGGCCTGAGTTCAATTATGAATCTGCACTGAAATTTGAGCAAGTTACTTGTCTCTATGCCTACTTTCTCATTTGTAAAATGGAGCTATTAATAGCTATTTCATAGGGTATCTATGAAAGTTTTCAAAGCATCTAGCTGTGCCTGGAGTGTAATAAGTGGCCAGTAAATTGTTGTTATTATGATGAAAGCTGAAAGTAGAAAAGTCCAAACAAATGAGAGAGCTTAGATGAGTCAAATAACCAAACACCGTCAGCCTCTAACAGAGGTGGACTACTTACTTGAAATGGACTACTACATATCATTTCAAGATATGCCAAGACTAAATCCTTTTTTCTCCAAAAGGAGACAAATATACACAATGGTAACATATAAGAATGGACATAGCACTGAGAACACCAAGAGATTCTCTTCACTAAGGAAGTTGGCCACACATAAAATTGAGTCGCAAAAGAGGGCCACAGGATTTCCTTTAATAAAAAACAAAGTACATGTAAAGGCCCAAATAAATAAAAGTGAAAAATCAATGTAGTATCTTTGCTATAGAGTGTATAGAGTATAGGGCTGGAAGATAAAGATGGGCTGGCAGGACCAGATAGCAAGAGGTTATGGTCTTCTGTTTAAAAATCTGCACTTTATTCTTCAGGCAATGGGAAGATGAAGGAGAAGAAAATTTAACAAGTTAATTTGAAACGAATACTTCTAAAGGAGGCAAAACACCTTTATGGCTCTAAACACCATACAGGTCCACTGTTAACCATGAGTAATTTGCTTATTAATAATGACTAACATGGAACCTATTCTCACCGCTTTTCATTACTTCGATGACCATTGCTATCATGTTGATCATGGTTACAACAGCAGATAAAATCTGAGTTTACTATGTGCCTTGTATTATGTTGTTTTACATGTGTTCTCCATTCAATTCTTACAACACACATATGAGGGGTACTATTATTAATCTCATTTAACAGATTGAAAAACTAAAGCAAAGATGTTATAGTCGGATGGCTAGTGAGTGAAAGACAGGATTCAAATCTAGGTTGCCTGACTCCAAAGCCCTAAAATTAAACTACCCGCTGAAGTAATATTGCTCAATTCATTGACATAATTTGCTCAAAAATTACATGTACGTACCTATTGTAATTTAAAGTATCAGGCTAGCTCAGTGATTCTTAAATTTTATTGTATAGAAGAATCACATAGGCAGATTCCTAGATTTTAATTCAGTAAATCTAGGGTGGAATTTTCAGAGACCTGCAATTTTAACCATACATTCGGTCAATTTTGATTCACTTTGTCCATGAATTACACCCCGTGCTAGTTGTCCTGGAGATTCAAGGATATTTGATCTTCCTGTCCTCTATAAATTTACAATCTAAAGGCGATAAAAACAAAGTATACAAACAACACACAGCAATTCAGGATAAGCAATATAGACAATCCAGGCAAGAAAGACTTAGAGGAAGAAGAGTAATCTGTAATGATATGAAGATGAGTAGTATTTCATGAAAAAAGGAAACATGTTTCCTGCAGACTTTCAGGAATAGCGTTACATCCAAAGGAGAGTAGGATGAGTAGACTGCTTGGCAAGGAGAGTATCTGCATTTAGGAATGGAAAAATAATGTCAGAAAACAAAGCAGAGGCTGTGGAATGCCCTCGATGTCAACCTGAACAGTATGGTCTTTATTCAGTGCTGGCACTGTGAAGTTACTAATGGTTTTGAGGAAGAAAATAATAAATGACAGCAATAGTCTTTGGAAGAGAATGCTGATGAAGCTAAGCAAGATCAAGCAGAACAAGAATAACAGACCAAGGAAATATAGTTAGGCTGGTTAGCATTCTAATCTCAAAGAAATAAGAGTCAGAAAAGGGTAGTGAAAAATTAGAAAAGGGAGGAATGGTAACTCTTAATGACTAAATTGCAACAATCACAGCTAAATGATTTCTTCACCTCTTAAATCCAAAATTGTATCATTATCAGCTTGTTACTTTTTAGAACTTTTTCTTACATAGCTAACTAGGCACAAAATATAGAGTTCACTTATTTAAAACACAGCAAATAAGCCTCTGAGTAATCAAAATATATGTTACAAAGTTCATATACTAAAAAACTCTAATAATTTACATGTTATATATATAATACATACATATATATGTGTGTGTATATATATATATATGAACATTATTCAGAGCTACACAATCTCATTTTACACAAAGTTCTAACAAATGTAAGCATCTAATTTCCAACCCACAGCAGTCTGGAAGCAAAAAATTAGAAGAGGAAAAGAGCCATATTTAAGAGTCTGAGATTAAAAAGAAAACTATAAAAAAGTACACACGATCACTCAGGGTAAATGCTCCACAACTGTTTATTGATAGTATACATAATTCTCAGAAAAAGAAATGAAATTAATGAGAATCTTCCTTAATGTTTCAAAGACCTACCACAAAAAAAAAACTTTTAAACATTCGTTAAAGCTAAATATTTTAAATATTTTAAATATTTACCTAATGATAAATTTTAAAAGATGGCTGATACATGCCAACATAGCCCTCTCATCAATAACTAAGATATAGTCAATAGATAGTTAAAGGTAAGAAACATATTTCACAACACACAAAGTTTGAAGACGAAAAGAATGCTTTTATAAGGCATCTAATCAAGAATGTGGTCCTACTGATGAAGTTTAATTTGAGCGATCCTTTCCTGATGGCTCTGGCTTTAAATTTCATGTTCCAAATAATATGAAAGCATCCTCAACAAAAATTAACACTATTAAACTGGTTTTAAATATTTATCCTACAAATCATTTGACACTCAACATCCTATATCAATAGGCTGTGTGACAACTTTAAAAAGGACTTTTAACATAGCAATACATGTAGGCCTCTCCATTAGTTCACCAACCCCCATTAATATTTATTATAATACTATTCATATAAGGACCTTACCTATTTTGTAAACTGATGAAAACAACATTTTTGTGGGGAGAATTAAGATGTTAACTGACTCAAAGTTATACTTAAGTTTATGATTAAGTTTAAATATATATACCAAAGCCATGAACATATACCTTTAATCATGTAGAAGTGTATCATATACTAATTATTAGAGTAAGAAGAGTTTAGGTTTCAGCCTGAGGGCTTTTTTTTAATTGCAGAAAAGCAAATCTATGTATATTTACAACACTATAATATTAAAATAAAATTACCTAAACTATGTTGTAGAGATAAATCAACTACATTGAACTAAGCCTCATATTTCTCAAATACAGCAAAGGATAGAAAAAGTTAAAGCAACCATACTTATTTGAAAAATTTCATCAAATGATCAAAAAACATCAAGATATCAAAGATTAAGGTACAAAACACCAGTCAAATATGCTGTTATAAATATTTAAACAAATGAAACAATCAAATGCACTTGGTTGCCATCGTTCTCCACCCCCCTACACACACAATCTACATGTCTTTGTAATCATCCTTGCTCTCTCTAGACTCATAGAACATGAGGACACCAATTCAGCCAAAGAAATGTGCTTCAAATTCAAGTTGTGACCCATAAACAAATTTAATGGAAGTCAGTCAAGATTTTTTAACAAGAGTAGAATATAATAGAAATTATTAGACTGCATCACATGTAATAAGGGTAAATATCATTTTGTGAAACTTCTCATTCATATATGGATTATGTGCTAGCTCATGATATAAAATGTACTTCTTACAACAGACTCATAGATGTAGGCAACAAGCTTATGGTTGCCAGATGGGAGGGAGTTGGCGGGCCGGCAAAAAAGGTGAAGGGATTAAGAAATACAAATTGGTAGTTATTACATAGTCATAGGGATGTAAAGTGCAGCATAGGGAATATAGTCAATAATACAGTAATAACTGTATGGTGCCAGATGGGTACTAGACTAGTCAGGGGGATCACTTCGTAAATTATAAAAACGTCCAACCACTATGCTATACACCTGAAACTGATATAGTATTGAAGTTTAAGTGTAATTGAAAAATCAAAAAAGGAGGGAAGGCGAAGGAAAATAAGAGGTTCAAACTTCCAAGTATAAAACAAGTAAGTCATGGAGATGCAGTGTACAGCACATGGAACATAGTCAATAATGTTGTGATAGCATTGTATGGTGTCAAACAGTTGCTGGACTTATCAAGGTATCACTTCTTTATGTATATAAATGTTGAATAACTATGGTGTACAGTTGAAAGTAATACAGTATTGTATGTTACCTATATTTTAATAAAATCTTTTTTTTTTAATATGCTTGTTACTGTGGAGCATAATTTTTAAAAAGTTTTAAAGCACCTATCCTGGAGATCTAGGTCTAATACCTCAAGACCCAAAAACTAAATGTTTTCAATAGTCCTCCGTACCTACACATAATCTCCTTGCTCAAACTGGACTCTTGGAAACCAATTTAAGAACTCCAGGGCAGCACAGAAAAACTGGGACATGCCTCAGCTCAACTGGTATTTGGACTGGGATTATTAGCAAAATTTCCCAAACAGCCCTAGAGGGTGCCAACAAATTCCTTGTAGGTTAGCAACCTTCAGAGTAGAGCTCCTCCTTCCTCCACTGACTGTAAATAGTTCAACTTCCTTAACTCCAACTTCCAGAATCGCTGTGTCCCGAGACAAGACAATTACTACATCAATTCTCAGAATGTCTTTCTAGGAGAGGTCCTAGAACTCTGTACTCCCCATTCAGTGCTCTCCACACAGAGCCTATACAAGCCCCCTCCACGATCCCAAGACAGCGTACTCTCCACCCAGGTCCCATCTTACTCCTGTCCCCTTATTCTCAACGTTTCCCAACTTGGGGGGGGGGGGCACATAAATT
>NW_006492031.1:557145-574197 GCF_000325575.1 Pteropus alecto | reverse complement strand
GGGGCAAAATGATTCTCCCGAAAGCCTTTACTAAACTACCGCATCCTTTTAGCAGCCCATGGAAGGCGCAGGTCTAATGTCCACAGAGCCTACGAAGGCCCGCACGCCGAACCTCCCAGTGGACACGTCTACTAATTTTTATTTATTTATTTGATTCAGTGGTTCAGAGACAAGTTTCCCATTTCCCCACCCACCAGCCCCAGACTCTTCTCCATCTCCCGCCAGCCAGGGGGCATCTTCCCATCCGCCAAGCCCCTGGAACTCAGTCTGGCTCTCCGACCCAGGGCTGGACTCTCTTTCCCAGTCCCAGGCCTTTCCTGTTCCGGCCAGACGAAGCCCATTCTCCCTGGAGCCCCAGGCTGGTGTCCCATCCATTCCCTTCTCCCAGACAGGCCTCGTCCCGCTCCGAGATCCTCCCGGTGTCTGCTCACACTGCGCCCCGCAGCAGTGGCCCTCCGCGCCTCGGGCCGCGAGAACCCGACGGTGCCGGCAGGCCCAGGCTCCACTCACCCCCTCAGCCCGGGAGGCGGGGAGCTGCTGCGGCGGCTCCTCGGGCTGCGCCTCTCCTCCCCCCTCCCGGCCACCGCCGTGGTCGCCGTTCAGCCTCCGGCCTGCTCCCGACCGACCCTGGACCCGCTACGCTTCACCTCGTCCCCAATTCGGCCCGCAGAAGCCCTGTGTCCTGCATTGACCCGGAAGCAGCTTTCACGGCCCAACAACAACACGCGACCCTGTCGCACGTGTCACGTCCGCTGCGTGAATGGGAGGGGGCACCGGAGGAGTGGATCCTCCCCAACCAAGCTTGGGTTGCCATAGCGACGGGATGTCTATGCTGCCTAATAGCCACTAGAAACCTATTTCACCTGCTCTTTTTCTTTCGCGTCATGAGGATATGCCCTGGGTGCAAAGGAGGAGTACTGATTGTCACATCAGAGTGAAATTGGACTGCTGAGAGGTTGCCATCTTATAGAAAGGAGCATTGGGCTGAACCTTTCCAGACAGACCTGGAATTTTGTCCTGATTCTGTCATTAATTTGCATTGTGACCTTGATCAACTTACTTCTTGTCTCTGACTTCAGTGTCTTCACTAGGTGATCTCTAGGCTGTAATCTAATACGATCCCAAGATGCTTTTTGCATGAGGATGTGGTAGCACTCTGGCCTTTACTCTGTGTCCCCTTCTCAAGGTCTGTGGCACCCTGAGCTTTCGGTGCTCTTGTACCAATGTAGTAATAGTAGCTTCTGTTTATTGAACCCTTTCTTGGTACCATATGCTATTTCTAATTTTACAATTTCCAAAGTAGATATTTTATGAATTTAAAAGTAGAAGTTCGCAGAGGTTAAGTAATCTGCCCTAGACCACCCCAGTTAGTAAAAGTGACCAAGATTTGAATCCAGGTCAGTCTGACACCAAAGTCAAGTCCATCCTCTTCACATTATGCTATGCTATTGCTCCAGCTCTGTACACATTATATCTGGCTTTTGGGTTGTGATTGCTTATTATATTTCTTTGTCCATTTCTTTTGCAGGAATGTGCATGGAATAGGGATGGTGCTGGCTGATTCTGAAGAGAATTCAGTTTTGTATGACTATGTTAGCTTAAATGTTAGGAGTTAAAGAGGTCTATTGCATAAGGTGTGTGTGCTTTCATGTGGTGTGTGTTAGAGAACAGGTGAGGGGTTGTGATGTACATGCATGTGTATTTATTGGTTCCTAGAAACAAGGAGACAAAATTCTTTAGGAGGGACCCAATGGTAGTTCCTGGGTACTTACTACTCTCATTTTGTTTTGTTTTGTCTTGCTCCATAGGTAGTAAGGCTTAAAGGGATTAGGGCAGGGAAGCCTGAAAAATCTAGTTAAAGAAAGTGATCTCAGAATCAAAAGGAGGGTGAGCCAAGCAATGTGGCTTAGTTTGCTGAAGTGGGGTCTTTCTTTCTCTTCCTGCAGAGAACAGAGTGTCTTTCTGGCACTTTAGAATTAATGGCTTTGGGAGCATCAGGGTCTTTGACATGACAACCATCAAAAATAGCCTCAGTGGCAAGAACCATGAGAAGAGCAGAGTGAAATATGCACAAAGGAGAGAGAACAGGGTGGATGCTGCTCAGATACTTTAATGGTGGATTTATCTGTGAGCTTGGGTACTCTTGGGAGCACTCTGAAACACTTAGGAAGTCCTGTGAGCAACTAAGAAAAAAAACAAGAAATGTGGATCATTATTGTGAACAAATATTGTATACAGGGTACATAAATATGTGTGTGAGTATTTTATATCACTGGGTGTAATTAGTTATATACTTCTTTGTTTCTTTGAGATATCATTGAGTCACTTTTCTGTTGTTCCTTTCTCTCTTCTCATAGAGCAAGCTCCTAAAGACAAGTCAATGTCTCCACCCCTCTCCAGTCCTCACAACACAGACAGAATTATCTTTCTACAACTGATATCTGATCATGTGATTCCCTGTCTCCTCTTATTTTGTACCTGCCCTGTTTAAGCTGGTAGCCACTAGCCACACATGGCTATTTAAATTTAAGTTAATTAAAATTAAGTTAAATAAAAATTGCATTTCCTGAGTCACATGACACTAACCATATTTCAGGTGCTCAGTAGCTGTGTGTGGCTAGTGCTATAATATTGGACAATGCCAATATAGAATGTTTTCATCATCCCAGAAAGTTTTATTGGGCAATGCTGCTCTAAACTCTCAATTCCTCATGTCTCTGTTCTTTGGAATTTGCTTTGCTAAGCCTTTTGTTTGAAATATTCCTCTTCCATCTCCTTGAGATTAAAAATTATACATAATTGTTATTTTCTTGTCTCCTTGACAAGCATGTGAGCCTCTCCGAAGGCAGGAGCTAAGTTTATCTTGTACATTACCTCTAAAGGAATATCATATAGAAGGAGAGAGTAGATGATGAACTAAAATGAGAGGAAATTACGGAAAAGCAAATTTCTGGTCACTTTTATTAGAACTTATTGATAATTCAATCATTTTGACCTATCAACAGCAATTTTGTATGATTTAACCCGATAATAAGGAAGAACTTTGAAACAACTGGAGCTGCTTCACTCAGTTTTAATGAGTTCCCTGTCACCAGGATAGGTTAAACAAAGGCAGAATCTGTTAGAATAATGTATGAAAATTTTCTGAATCATTTGGACTGGCTGACCAGTCTGATTCTAAGCTTCTAAGTCTGTGTTCCTCCAACTGTGTTTTAATTCAAGGTTGATTATGCTATAACAACAATCAAAGCTACTTTCTGAGTTTTTACTATGTGCAAGACAATGCTCAATATATTTCACATAAATTAGTTTCTTTAATCCTCACAATAATCTTATGAAGTGTGTTTGGTACCATACCAGATTTACTGAGTGAGACGCAGATTAAGTGATATACCCTGCAACATACAGCTAGTAAATGGCCGAGGCTGAATTCATATTTAGGTCAGTCTGGTGCCAGATTCTGGGTTCCCAATAACACTATAACACTATGATAGGATATAGTTCTATCATGAAGATATTTGTCCTTTTAATTCAATGAATGATTATAATGAATGTATTTCTTGCATTTAGATAGGTGGTTTGGGGAAACCATAATCCCTAAAATGTAGTTGGAAAGATAATGCATATAGTCAAATAACAGTAATATGGAGTAATTAAAGGTCTATTATTTTAAAAGGGAGTCAGCATATTAGCCAAAGTTTTCTCTCAAGTAGGCAAAAGGATAAGTTCAGAATTATATGAGAATTCAATGTGAACAGCATCAGTACACAGATGGGAACACAGATGAAGAGAAAAAAAATACTTCATTTGAGAGAATAATGACTGGTTTAGAAATTAAGAGTCTGCAATACTTGTTTTGTTTTTTTCCACTAACCAGCCATGTCACTTCATCTTTTTCTGCCTTAGAGTTTTATCTACCAAATAACCTGGATTGGATGAAATACATATGATGAAACGACTGAAATTATGTATAAAATATTATGTATATGCATATATTATACATGTGTGTATTTTCAAGAGAAAGTATTATAGATTCTATCAGATTCACAAAGAAATAACAAGTCAGAAAACTTTTAGGCTACATTATCACTTTAAATTCTGCAATTCTGAGATTCTGTATTTTATTTTTGTCAACATTATTGACATGATTGTCAGTGTCTGTGGCTATGCTACCTTGAACAAGCTTGATCCCATCTGATCTCAGAAGCTAAGCAGGGTCAGGCCTGGTTAGTACCTGGATGAGAGACTACCTAGGAAGACTAGGTGCTATAGGTATAAAAGATAAAAAAATAAGGGATTGTAAGCTGACAAGTTTCTTGCAATCTGTGAGGTCAACCAAAGGTTACCTTGGCTAAATAATAATAATAATAATAAATACTCTATTATCTTTGTCAGAGTAAAGAGGAATTTTCCACTCAAATGGCTAACCTTGTAATCAGTTCTTTGTTCTGCTTCTGTAGACATGCTTGCCACATAGGCTGAAGGTCAGGGTAAACTGGAGATCAACTGAAGACTCACCCTCCCCTTTGCTTGTTCTGTCTAGATAACAGATGTATTGCCTAAGTTCCTGTCTGAAAATCTCATGCTCTGTAACTGCCCATAACCCATAGCAATTCCCTCTCTCTGAAACTGCCTGAGGACAAATTAACCAATTGGCCCATGCCAAGTGTAACTGTGCAGATAATCCCTACAAAAGTAAGGTTATCCCTGAGCTCGGGGCCCAGATCTTCAGAGCACTAGATCTTCTGGGACCACTGGCGTAATAAACCTGGGTTCTCCAGGTCTCTGAGTGGTGCTTGGTTTCTCGCCGGTCTGACTTTTCTGCAACAAGAGCTGCAGGATTTACAGTGATATCTCATTTTTTTCTAGGTTATGGTTACTTATGACATGTTTCCTTTGGTTAGTCTCACCAATTTTGTTGGTCTTCTGAAAGAATCAATTACTGGTTTTGTTGAATCTCTGTTATATTTTTGTTTTATTATTTTTGACTTTTATCTTTATTATTTAGATCTGCTCTTATTGGATATAATTTACTGTTTTCTAACTTTTTTTTATAATATGCATTTAGAATTGCACATCTGCCTCAATACACAGTTGATTGCCATAGTTTTGATATGCAGCATTTTCATTTTCATTCAGTTTTAAGTATTTACTAATTTCTTTAGCCTATTGATATGATAGATTACATTAATAGGTTTTTATTGAGATGCAATTAACATATAACATTGTGTAATTGCTGATTTGATACATTTATAATTGCAATATGATTACCACTATGATGTTAGCTAACACCTCCATCACCTCACATAGTTAGCATTTCTTTTATGCAGTGAGAACAGTTAAGATCTAGTCACTTAGCAACTTAGAAGTTTATAATATAGTATTGTTGACTACTATGTTAAGTATTAGATCTCCAGAACGTAATCCTTTTTTTTTTAACGCCTACAGCACCTGATATTCCTAGGTGGTCTCCCAACCAAGTACTAACCAGGCCCAACTCTGCTTAGCTTCTGATATCAGACGAGATCAGACGTTCAGGGTGGCATGGCCATAGACCTTAATCATCTTATAGTTGCAAGTTTGTACCCTTAAATAACACCTCCCCACTTCCCCCATCCCTCAGCCACTGGTAACCACAATTCTACTGTTTCTACAAGTTTGGCTTTTTTAGATTCCCGTATAAGTTATATCATACAGTATTTCTTTCTTAACTCATTGAGCATAGTACCCTCAAGGTCCATTTATGTTGTTGTAAATTGCAGGATTCCCTTCTTTCTCCTGGCTGAATAAAATTTTTGTGTGTGTGTATTTATCACATCTTCTTTATCCATTCATCTGTTGATGGACACTTAGGTTGTTTTTGTATCTTGACTATCGCGAAGAATGCTGTAATAAACATGGGAGTGCAGATATCTTTTTGATATCCTGTTTTCATTTCTTGAGAAGTAGGATTGATACAGGATAGAGGAAATTTCCCAGTGCAGGGGGAGACCAAGCCTTGCATTGAGATAAGAGGGTCCTCTGGCAGAGAGCGAAGAAAGAATTCAATGCACACACCAAAGTTAGAGTCAAAAGGAAAGTTTATTAGAAAAGGGGTAACACTCCACATACAGAGTGTGGTCTCCTCTCAGAGGCAGAGTGAGAGGGACAGTGTGAGGGACAGAGAGAAACACAGAGTAAAGGCACTGAGAGACAGTGACAATAGAGAGGGACAAGGACAATGAAAGAGACAGAAAAGGTGAGAGAGACAGACCTTGAGTGTTCAGGGAATTCAGTTTTTATGTCATTCTTTAGTTCCAATTTCTTTTGATATGGACATACAGTGAGGGAGGGAAAGAGTAAAAAGGTAAGAATATGTAGAGTGAAAGGCCTGCTGGTAGTTCCCAGCCTTTAATCCATAGGTTCCCCCTGGTTAGCCACAGGGAATGACTCTTGGTTCCTGTTTCCCCTTCACAGATGTGGGGAATGAGTTGTTAGCAATCCCAGTAGAAATATTTCTTCGTTCAGAAGGTGTCTTTCTGGCCTGGCTGCAGGACTGACCTGCATATCGCAGTCTCTGAAGGTGCCTTGATTAACATTTTTAATTTTCTCGCCTCCTCCCTACATTAGGATTGCTGGATCATATGGATTTGAATCCTGAGTTAATTTTTTGAGTAACTTCCATACTGTTTTCTATAGTGTCTGAACCACCAACAGTACACAAGCACTTTCTTTTCCCCACAGTAAAAGGTTGAAAGATTTTTCTCTAAGATCAGGAATAAAACAAGGGTGACCACTCTTACCAATCTATTTCAGTGTAAAACTGGAAATTTTACACAATCACTCAAAATAAAGAAATAAAAGAATTAACATCAGAAATGAAGAAGCAAAATTATCATTATTTGTAGATGATATGATCTTATACATAGAAAATCCTAGACTCAACCAAAAATATGGTTGGAACTAGTTAACAAATTCAGTAAAGTTTCAGGATACAAAATCAACATACAGAAATCAGGTATATTTTTATACACTAACAATGAAATATCTGAAAAAAGAAATAAAGAAAACTCTCATTCACAGTAGCATCAAAAACAGTAAAATACACAGGAACCAAGGAAATGAAAGAAGTGCACAATGAAAATTACATTGATTCTTGAATACTGAACCAGCCTAGTGTAGTTGTAATAACCCCACTTGGTCTTGGTATATATTCATTTTCATACATTATTGGATTAGATTTGCTAATATTTCATTGAGGATTTTTGTACCTATATTCATTAGAAATATTAGTCTAAAATTTTATTATCTTGTAATCTTTGGTTTTGGTATTAAGGTAATGCTGGCCTCAGAATAAGTCAGGAAGTACTTCTGTCTTTATCTTCTGGAAGAAATGATCAAGAATTGGTATAATTTCTTCCTTAAATGTTTGGTAGAATTCATCAGAGAACTCATCTAAGCCTGGTGCTTTTTCTTTTGGAATACTATTAATGATTAATTCAATTTCTTTAATAGATGTAAGGCTATTCAGATTGTCTATTTCTTCCTGCATGAATTATGGAAGATTGTGTCTTTCATGGAACTGGTTCATTTTATCTAGGTTATCAAATTTGCGAGCATAGAATTGTTCATGATATTTTTATTATCCTTTTCTTGTCTACAGGGTCTGTAATGATGTCCCTTCTTTTGTTTCTGATTTTTGTAATTTGTGTCTTTTTTCTTTTATTCTTAGCCTGATTAGAGGCTTGTCAATTTTGTTGAAGTTTTCAAAGAACAAGTTTTTGGTTTTATCAATTTTCTCTATTTCCATTTTCAATTTCATTGATTCCTAGTCTAATTATCTATCTATCTATCTATCTATCTATCTATCTATCTATCTATCTATCTATCTATTTATTTATGCATGCTTAGTTTAGATTTAATTTGCTCTTTTTTTTTTCTAGTTTCCTAAGATGGAAGCTTAGATTATTGATTTTAGATCTTTCTTCTTTTCTAATACAGGCATTCAAAGCTACAAATTTATTTCTGAGCACTGCTTTCACTGTATCCCACAAATGTTGATAAGTTGTGCTTTTACTTTTCTTTAGTTCAAATTTTGCTTGTTGTCTTAGTTCGAGCTATAGCAAAAATACTATAGACTGAATGACTTAAACATCAAATATTTATTTCACACAGTTCTGTTATCTGGGAAGTCCAAGATCAATGCACTGGCAGATCTGGTGTGTGGAGAGAGTTTTGGCTTATAGATAGCTGCTTTCTTGCTGTATCCTCATGTGGCAAAAGAACAAGCTATAATCTCTTTCCGCATATGGACACTTATCCTATCCTGGGGGCTCCATCTCATTACCTCATTTAAACTAATTATCTCTCAAAGGCCCACCTCCATTCCAAATACCATTTTATTTGGGGTTAGAATATCAATATACAAAGGATAAGGGTACACAAATAACACTCGTGATTTCTTTTGTGACCTATGTGTTATTTAATTTTCAAATGTATGGAGATTTTAAAGGGATTTTGAAATTAATTTCTGGTTTAATTAAATTGTGGTCAGAGAACACAATCCCTAGAATATCGATACTTTGGAAATTATCAAGCTTTGCTTGCTTTATGTCTCAGTGTATGATGAATTTGAGATGACGTTTTTGTGAATGTTTGAAAAGAATATATATACTACAGTTATTAAATTCAAAGTTCTATATAAGCAATTAGACCAAGTTTGTTAATTGTGTTGTTCGATCTTTCTATATTCTGCTTGATTTTTTTGTTACAAATTGTATTTCTAACAGTTGTTACAAGCAGATCGATTGCTTGTATTAGTTACTGAGAAAAGTATGCTATAATTTCTGACTTTGACTATAGATGAATTTGTTTTTCCTTGTAGCTTTGAAAATTTTTGATGCATGATTTTGATACTATGTTATTAGACACATGCCAATTTAAAACTGTATTCTCTTTCTGATAAATTTAACTTTCTCTTATTATGAAATATCCCATTTTTCTCTAGTAATGAGTATTGCTTTAAAGACTATTTTGTCTGGGTTTTTCTTTGTTGGTAGGTTTTTTATTATTAATTTAGTCATCTTATTAGTTATAGGTCTCTCTACATTTTTCGTTTCTTCATTGTTCAGTCTCAGTAGGCAATAAATGTCTATGAATTTGTCTATGTGTTGGCATCTACGTGTTGGCATACAGTTGTACCTAGCAGTTTCTTATGAGCTTATGCATTGCTGTGATATCAGTTGTAATGTCTCCTTTTTATTTCTAGTTTTAGTTATATGAGTCATCACTCATTTTTTCTTAAACTAGCTAAAGTTTTGTAAATTTCGTTTATCTTTTTGAAGAACCACCTCTTGATCTCACTAATGATTTCTATTTTTCTATTTTCTATTGTATTTATCTTTGCTCTAATCTTTATTATTTCCTTCCTTCTCATAGATTTGGATTTAATTTAATTTAATTTTTTTCTAGTTCCTTAAGGAGTAAAGTTAGGTTATTGATTTGAGATTTTTTTTTTTGATGCAAGCATTTATAGATATAAATTTCTCTTTTAGCACTACTTTCACTACATCTCATAATTTTTGGTATCATATAATTTTGTTTCTATTTTCTAATTTCTCTTGTGATTTATGCTTAATTCATTGATTGTTTAAATATGTTATTTAATTTCTACATAGTTATAAATTTCCCAGTTTTCCTTCTGCTACTGGTTTCTAGTTTTATTCCATGGTGATAGGAAAAGATACTTTGGACAATTTCAATATTTTAAAATATATTAAGATTTATGTTATGGCTTAATATATGATCTATTCTGGAGAATGTTACATGTGTACTTGAGAAAAATGTGTATTTTGCTGATGTTGGGTAGAGTGTTTTTTATATGTCCATTAGGTCCTATTTGTCTATGGTGTGGTTTAAAACCTCTGTTTCTGTAGTGGGCTGAATGTTCATGTTCCCCTAAAATTCATATATTGAAATCCTATGCCCCAATGTGATGATATTAGGAGGTGGGGCTTTTGGAAGGTGATTAGGTCATGAGGGTAGAGCTCTCAGGAATAAGATATGTGCCTTTAAAAAAGAGATCCCAGAGAGCTCCCTTTCTCTTTTCACCATGTAAAGGCACAGAGAGAAAATGACTGTCTATGAAAAAGGAAGCAGCAACTTACCAGACATCAAATCTGCCAGTGCCTTGATCTTGAACTTTCAAGCTTTTAGAATTGTGAGAAATAAATTTCCATTGTTTATATGCTGCCCAGTTTATTGTATTCTGTTACAGCAGCCTGAATGGACTGACAGTATTTTTTTTTTTGATTTTTTTGTTTATACACTATTGAAAGTGGGATGCTGAAGCCACCTACTTTTACCGTAGAGCTGTTTATTTCTCCTCTCAATTCAGTAAATATTTTTTCACATATTTGGAGCTTTGGTATTTAGTGCATACATATTTATAATTGTTTTATCTTCTTGGTGAATTGATCCTTTTAGTAATGCATAATATCCTTATTTATCTTTTGTAATAGTTTTGAACTTAGTATCTTTTTTGTCCAATATTACTATAGTCACTCTTACTCTCTTTTTTCCTTTTAACCTATGTGTGTCCTTAGACCTAAAGTGAGTCTCTTTAAGAGAATATAATTGGACTCTTTTGTTTGTTTGTTTTTTTGTTTATTCATTCTGGTAATCTACATCTTTTTATTGAGGAGTTTAATGTATTTACAGTAAAGTACTTATTGATAAGAAAAGACTTAAATTTGTCATTTGATTTGATTTCTATATGTCTTATAGATTTTTTGGTCCCTCATTTACTCCATTACTGCTTTCTTTTGTGTTTAGTTGATAGTTTGCAATACAATATTTTGATACCCTTCTCATGTCTTTTTGTGTATTTTCTTTGTGGTTACCATGGGGGTTACATATAACAATCTATTTTGAATTGATATCAACAGCTTCAATTCCATACAAAAACTCTACTCCTTTACAGGTCTACCTCCCCCTACACTTTGTTACTGATGTCACAAATGATTTCTTTTTATGTATTTGTCTTTTAAATCTTGTAGAAAATAAAAAGTAGAGTTAAAAACTAAGATGACAATGATGCTAGCTTTTGTATTTGCCCATGTATTTACCTTTGCCAGGGATCTTTACATCTTCATATGGCTTTAAGTTGCTGTGTAGCATCCTTTCATTTTAAACTAAAGAACTCTTTTTAGCATTTTGCGGGGGGAGGGGGGGCAGGTCAAGTGGTAATGAAATCATCTGCTTTTGTTTATACAGGAATATCTTCATTTTGTCCTCATTTTTAAGGACAGTTTTGCCAATATATGATTATTCATTGACAGTTTCTTTTCTTTCAGCACATTTTGAATATATTATCTCTCTGCCTTCTGCCCTTCAAGATTTCTGATAAAAAATAGACTAATAATCATATTGAGGTTTGCTTATATATAAGTTGCTTCTTCCTTCCTTCCTTCCTTCCTTCCTTCCTCACTTACTTCCTCCTTTCTTCCCTTCCTTCCTTCCTTCCTTCCTCCTTCCTTCCTTCCTTTCTTCCTCTCTTTCTTTCTTTCTTACTGCTTTCAAGATTTTCTCTCTGTCTTTGGCCTTTGCAAGTTTGATTATAATATGTCTTGCTCTGGATCTCCTTATGTTTATTTTACTTGGAGTTAATAAGTAACTTATTAACTCCATAACTTTCATAACTTTCATCATATTTGTAGAGTTTCTGGTCAAGGTTATTCTTTTAAAAAAGTCTTTCTACTTCTATTTTTCTCTCTTTCTGGGACTCCCATAATGCATATGTTAGTCCCAGAAGACTTTGTTCACTTTTCTTCATTTTTTTTTACTGCCCCTTGTACTCAAGAATTTCAATTGTCCTAAATTCAAGTACACTGATTTTTTTCTTCTGCTCATCTATAATGTTAAACTCCTGTAGTGAATTTTTAATTTCAGTTATTGTACTTTTCAGCTGCAGAATTTCTGTTTAGTTCCTTTTTATATTTTATATATTTATTGATATTCTCATTTTGTTCATATATCACTTTCTTTATTTCTTTGTATGTGTTTTACTTTACATATTTGAGCATATTTAAAATAGTTGTTTTAATGTCTTTCTTTAGTAAAGTCTAAAGATATCTGGCTTCCTTAGGGATGATTTTTGTCAATTTATTTTATTCCTTAGAATGAGCCCTATTTTCTTGTACTTTTTTAGTATGCCTTGTGATTTTATTGTTGCTGTTGAAAATTGAAACTTTGATGATTATAATGTGATAACTCGGTTTTGTTTTGTTTTTAATTGTTGAAGGCTATAGTAGTCTGTTTTGAGATTTTTACAGACTATTTTTGGAAAAGCTATTTCTTGTCATGTGCTCATTTAAGTCTCTTCTTTTAACTCATATTTAGCTAATATTTTAGCATAGATTTCCTTGATTTCTAGGAGCAAACAAATAAACAAAATATATACAGAGAGAGAGTGAGAGAGTGAGAGAGAGAGAATATAACCACATTTCGCAGTCTTTGCAGACTAGCTCTGTGAGAAGGCAGTCCTTCACAAATTAGCTATGGTTGCTCTGAGCCTAGGGATCAGCCTGAGATGAAAACTTAAGGTCTTTTCAAAACTTTTCTAAAACAGATCTTATCTGGGTATGTGTGTGACTTCTAACTTTCTCTGTATACATGATTGCTTTTAAATGTCCTAATTTCCCAAAGAGTTGACCTAAGTTTCTCCTCTGATCCTTAGATGTTCTATTGTATGTTTCTACCTGGAATCTCTTGCCTAGGAGATTTGTAGTTTCCTTACAGATTTTACTAGCAATACCCTGTGAGTTTGTAGTTTCCTTACAGATTTTACTAGCAATATCCACCAGTTTTCTTGCCTGTGTTCCAAGTTATACAAGACAGAGACGAGTGAGTTATACATATCAGAACAATGTACACAATTATTTTCACATTAGTTTTGTTGCACTTCCTTTGATTCAAGGCAGGGAACTGGGAACTGGATTGCTTATGTTAAAGACCAACACTATCACCACCACTGCATCAGAAAGGTGATGTAGCAAGGATGAATAATAGCAACACAAAACTTACCTACAGTTTTGAAGATGGTTTTTCTTCATTATGCATGCTTGGTTGTTATCAAACTTTATTTGTTTTTAAAGCTCCTAAAAGTTTGTTCAGGTCCTTTTCTCTTTCTTTCTTTCTCTCTCTCTCTCTCGCTCTCTCTCTCTTTCTCTCTCTCTCTCTCTCCCTCCTTCCCTCCTTCCCTCCCTCCCTCCCTCCTTCCTTCCTTCCTTCCTTCCTTCCTTCCTTCCTTCCTTCCTTCCTTCCTTCCTTCCTTCCTTCCTTCCTTCCTTCCTTCCTTCCTTCCTTCCTTCCTTCCTTCCTTCCTTCCTTCCTTCCTTTTTTCCTTCCTTTCATTTTTTTGATGATTTGTGGGGAAACAAGACCTTGGAGCCCTCTAGTCTCCTGTTTTCCTGGCATAACTCTAATTTTTATTCCTTTTTATTTCTTCTTCAATCTTCTTTCTGAAATCAATTTTTTAAAATAAACACCCTTTAGTGTTTCTTGCAGCAATGGACTAGAGGTGATTCATTTTTTCACTTTTGTATTAAATAAAAGTCTTTACTTAATTTTTGTATCTCAAAAAGATATTTTTGTTTAGAGTCATAGATTGGCATATATTTTCTATCAGCATTTTGAAAATATTATTTCACTATCTTCTAGCTTTCATTGTTTCTTCTAAAAGTTCATCAATTTTGAAAATTTTTACCAACTATATTTTCAAATATTCCTTCTAACACATTTGTTCTTTCCTCTGAAACTCTAACCAGAGTTTGTTATACTTTCTTGATGTGTCACTTATGTCTTTTATGCTCACTTAGGAATTTGTCATTTATTTGTCTCTCTGAGATCTAGTATAGATATTTTCTTCTAACTTATCTTCCAGTTCATTAATTTACTCTTCAAGTGTCTGTAATCTGCTAGACAATCTATCCACTGAGTTCTTAATTTTTAAGTTTTACACTGTGCAAGTTCACTGCCCAAATGCTCACTCTTTTATCTTTTTTGAATATTTTAATCAGTTATTTTAAAGTCTGTGTCTTATTATTTGGAGCCCTTGTAGGTCTGATTCAATTATACATTATTTCTCTTGGTTTTATTTCATTTTTTTTTTTTTTTTTTTAGATCTCTTCACATGTCCGTTAATTCTGATTACATGACATGTCAGTTAAACATTGAAATAATAATTTAAGGCCTAAGAAAATGTCTGTATTCCTCCAGAGAGAATTTATATTAGCCTTGGGCAGGAAACTACAGCACCAATAATCTCTAGATACTTTAATACAATTTCAGACATTATTTGGAATTATGCTTCAAAATCTTCGTGAGTTAATCTACTTCCAGTTCATCCTTTCTTCTAAGAAGGAGCCTTTTAGAGCCCTTACCAAAACATGGTGGATTATCAAGGCCTTCCTTGTCAGGTCTTATAAACTGCTATTTATAAGCCTCTCAATTGTCTCTTCTTGAATCAGCAGACACTAGTTGGGACAAATAGTCCTGTTACCGCTCTGGTGTCTGTCTTTCTTTGGATCTTGATTCCTTTTCTTGCCTTACAAAATTTTTTTAAAAATATATTTGTTCAGTTTTTTTTTAGTTCTCTTTAAATGGACTCTTAGTTGATATTATCTAGTTTATGCTAAAAATAGAAGTTACCAATTCATTTCTACTAATTTTTTTTTTTAATCCCTGACATCATTCAAGAATATAGTGAGATTGGCTATGAGAACTTGAGAGAATTTTAATGAGCATTTTGAGCTTAATAATAATATTAGTTAAACATGCATTGAACTCTTACTAGAGCCAGATATTGTTCATACTTTTTTATGCACTTATTTGTTTAGTTACTAAAGATAAATTTTATGCAAAGTCAAAGTATTTTTCTTCATTAATCATTAAAAAGGTAATCTATCTAAAAAAAAGACATACTTTTATATCTATAGTTTGCTGATAACATTTGGGGACTAGCTCAAGACTTGGCCATGGTAGTTAATTAACAAAATTTGTCAAATAAATGAATTAACAAACGTTATTGGAATGTAATTGAACTAGTAATTGTGTTATTGAGTTATACTTCAAAGAGCCATTGTTAGGCACAATTGAAGATTCCCAGAAGCATTTAATCAAGCATTTTTCGACATACTTTAATTGCTGGCTTACATTAATGCAGCTGCTTGGCTACACTATTTTTCTCCACTTTCTGTAAATATTTAATTCAGCAAAGTTATGTCACAGTAAGCGTTACTCCAAACCAGGCATTTGTCATACATAAACCTGTCTTGCCATTAAGACTAAATATTGCTCATAGGTATCCATCTGTCTTGGGAGGTATAGCTGTTCACATACCTTGGGCGGTTACATTGAGCTCTGTGAATATGTCATATTTTCTTCTATTTTTTTCTTTTCATTTTTTCCTTTTTAAAATATTTTTGTAAGTTTATTGAGGTAACATAGGTTAATACAATTATATAATTTTCAGGTATACATTATCATTTGACATCTATATATTCCATTGTGAGATTACCACCCAAAGTCCAGTTTCCTTCAGCTACCATATATTTGATCCTCTTTACCCACTTCAACCTACCCAATTTCCCTATATTTAACCTCCTTTACCCTGTCTACCTCCTTCCTCCTCCCCCACCCCCTACTCTGTGGTAACCACTAGTCCATTGTACCTTCTGTAAGTCTCTGTTTGTCCTGTTCAATTGCTGCTTTTAGGTTTAGGTCCCACATATAAGTGATATCATGTGATTTTCAACTTTTTCAGTCTGGCTTATTCTGCTTAGAATGATTATCTCGAGGTCCATCCACATTGTCAAAATGGCAGTATTTCATCTCTTCTTATAGCTGAGTAATATTCCATCGTATATATGTACCACCTCTTCTTTATCCAATCATCTATTGTAGGACACTTCAGTTGCTTCCATGTCCTGACCACAGTGAATAATGCTGCTATGAACATTGGTGTGCAAATATCTTTTTGGATATAGGTTTTCAAGTCTTTGGGGTAAATATCGAGTAGAGGGATTGCTGGATCATATGGTAAATCAAATATTAGTTTTTTGGGGAACCACCATACTGCTTTCCATAGTGGCTGTACCAATTTGCAGTCCCATCAGCAGTGTATGAGGGTTCCTTTTTCTCCTCATCCTCCCCAACATTTGTTATTACTTGTCCTGTTGATTATAGCTATTCTAACAGGTGTGAGATGGTATCTCCTTGTGGTTTTGATTTGCATTTCCTTAATAGCTAGCAATGTTGAGCATCTTTTCATATATTTGTTGGCCATTTGTATGTCCTCTAGGGAGAAGTGTCTGTTGAGGTCCTCTGCCCATTTTTGGATTGGATCATTTGTGTTTTTGTTGTTGTTATTGAGTTGCATGAGTTCTTCGTATATTTTGGATATTAGGCCCTTACCGAAGGCATTGCTTGCAAATATTTTTCCCATTTGAATGTTTGTCTCTTTATCTTGTTGACGGTTTCTTTTGTGGAGCAGGAGCTTTTCAGTCTGATGTAGTCTCATTCATTTATTTTAGCTTTTACATTTTTTGCATTTGAGGTCAAATTCATAAAATCTTCTTTAAGTTCAAGGTCCTTGAGCTTAGTTCCTATGTTTTCTTCTTTCCATTTTATTGATTCAGGTCTTATATTCAAGACTTTAATCCATTTTGAGTAAATTTTGATGTGTAGTGATAGACAACAGTCTAGTTTCATTCATTTGCAGGTGGCTTTCCAGTTTTCCCAGCACCATTTATTGAAGAGGCTTTCTTTTCTCCACTGTATGTTTTTGGCTTTTTTGTCGAAAATTGTTTGCCCATATAAATATGGGTTTACTTCTGGACTCTCAACTCTGTTCCACTGGTCCATGTGTCTGTTTTGCTGCCAATAGTATGTCGTTTTGATTACTGTTTGCTTTGTAGTATAATTTGAAGTTGGGCAGAGTGATGCCTGTGGCTTTGTTCTTATTTCTCAGAATGGCTTTTGCAATTCAGGGCTTTTGTGCTTCCATACAAATCT
>NW_006492031.1:547815-555879 GCF_000325575.1 Pteropus alecto | reverse complement strand
TACTGCTGATCGGTCTATTTAGATTTTCCGGTTCTCGATTCAGTCTAGAGAGGTTGTATTTTTCTAAGTACTGATCCATTTCTTCTAGGTTACTAAATTTGTTATTATATAATTTTTCATAGTATTTTACATGATCCTTTGTATTTCTGCAGTGTTTTTCATAATATCCTCTCTTTCGTCCCTGATTTTGTTTATTTGTGTCCTTTCTCTTTTTTCTTTAGTGAGTCTAGCCAGGGGTTTGTCAATTTTATTAACCTCAAAGTACCAGCTCCTCGTATTTATTTTTTCTATTGATTTTTGTTTTCAATTTCATTTATTTCTGCTCTAATTTTGATTATTATTTTCCTTCTGCTGAAGTTAGGCCTCATTTGTTCTTCCTTTTCTAGTTTATTAAGATGAAGGTTGTTTATTTGGACTCATTCTTGTTTTTGGAGATAGGCCTGTAATGCTAGGAACTTCCCTCTTATAACACTTTTGCTGTGTCCTAAAAGTTTTGATATGCTGTACTACCATTATCATTCGTTTCTTTGTATCTCTTTATCTCTTTTTTTATTTTTTCCCTGACTCAGTTATTCTTCAGCAGCATGTTGATTAATCTCCCGGTATTTGTGTATCTTCCTGATTTCTTTCTGCAGTTGATCTCTAGTTTCAAAGCATTATAATCAGAGAATATGGTTGATATGATTTCAACTCTCTTATATTTCTTAAGGCTATTTCTGTGTCCCAGTATGTGGTCAATTCTTGAGAATGTGCACTGGAGAAGAATGTATAAGCAGCTGTTTTGAGATGGAAGGCTCTGTAAATGTCAATTATGTCCAGTTGGTCTAATGCGTCATTTAGAGATGTTATTTCCTTATTGGTTTTCTGTTTGGATGATCTGTCTATATCCAACAATGTGGTATTTAGGTCCCCTACTACAATAGTATTTTGATCTGTTTCTCCCTTTAGTTCTGTTAGTAATTGCTTTACGTATTTCGGGGCTCCCTAATTGGGATCATAGGTATTAATAAGTGTTATATCTTCTTGCTGCATGATTCCCTTTATTATTATGAAGTGTCCCTCAGTATCTTTCTTTACTTTTTTAATTTTGAAGTCTATCTCATCTGATATTAGCACTGCTGCTCCCGTTTTTTTCTGAACATCATTTGCTTGAAATGTCTTTTTCTACCCATTCACTTTGAGTCTATAATTGTGTTTGGAACTGACTCTGTAAATGTCAATTATGTCCAGTTGGTTTAATGCGTCATTTAGAGATGTTATTTCCTTCTTGGTTTTCTGTTTGGATGTTCTGTCTATATCCAACAATGTGGTATTTAGGTCCCCTACTACAATAGTATTTTGATCTGTTTCTCCCTTTAGTTCTGTTAGTAATTGCTTTACGTATTTCGGGGCTCCCTAATTGGGATCATAGGTATTAATAAGTGTTATATCTTCTTGCTGCATGATTCCCTTTATTATTATGAAGTGTCCCTCAGTATCTTTCTTTATTTTTTAATTTTTGAAGTCTATTTCATCTGATATTAGTGCCGGATACCCCCGCTTTTCTCTGAATGCCATTTGCTTGAAATATCATTTCTTTTTCTACCCATTCACTTTGAGTCTATAATTGTGTTTGGAACTGAGATGTGTGTCCTAGAGGCAGCATATGGTTGGGTTTTGTTTTTTGATCCATTCTGCAACTGTGTGCCTTTTTATCGGTGAGTTCAGTCCATTTATATTTAGGACGATTATTGAAATATGAGATCTTCTTATAGCCATTTTATCTTTTGCTTTCTGGCATTTGATGTTTTCATTGCTTCCTTGTCCTTGTATTTCTTCTGTTTTCTTTATTTTGGTTGGGTTTTGTGGGTTTTGCCTCTGGTTCTTCTTGTTTTATGTTATATACAATGGTTCTGAATCTTTGGTGTTTGGTTACCATTACGAGTATAAAAAGGATAGTTGTATATATACAGTCATCCATTTTCTCCTGTGCATGCCTTATCTCCATTCCCTTTGCGAATTTAGATCTTTCTTATGTATGCTGAACGTTCATTACTATCTTGCTATAGCAATTCTCTTCTTATTATTTAAGCTTATACTGCCCTGTTCTTAGTAAGGGTTGCACTCCTCTGCTGCTATTTGCCTGATAGTCACTTTACTCCTAATTATGTATGTTTTTTGTTTTGTTATTTTATTTAGGGGAGCTGACCTCTTTCAGTATTTCCTGTAGTGTAGGCCTCGTAGTCGAGAATTCCCTCAATATTTGTATGTCTTAAAAGTTCTTAATTTCTCCCTCATATTTAAAGAAGAGCTTAGCTGGATACATTATTCTAGGCTGGTAGTTCCTTTCACTTAATAATTTAAATATTTAATTCCATTGTTTCTGGCTTGTAAGGTTTGCACTGAGAAGTCCAATGATAATCTAATGAGGTTTCCTTTATAAGTTACTATCTTCTTTTCCCTGACTTCCCTGAGAATTCTGTCTTTGTCATTAATTTTTGATAACTTTAATACAATGTGTCTTGGTGAAGGCCTTTTTAGGTTAAGATAATTGCGTGTTCTGTTGACTTCTTGAATTCCAAGTTCCAGCTCATTCTTTAGATATGGGAAATTCTCCTCAACTATTTGTCTGAAAATGCTTTCTACTCCCTGCTCCTTTTCCCCAACTTCAATAATGCTCATTATTCTTATGTTTCCTCCCTCTCCTGATGGTATCTGCTAGTTCTTGTATTTCTCTTTCATTATTTTTCATTGTTCAGTTTCTCTCTTCTTCTTTCTGATTTATTTCTAGATTTCTGTCTTCAATATCATTGATCCTTTCCTCCATTTGGTCAACTCTATTTTCCAAGCTTGCTATTTCATTTTTCAACTCTTGCAGTGTGTTCTTCATCTCCAGAAGTTCTATTTGGTTTCTTTTCAGGATTTCAATTTCTTTGCTCTGCTCATCTAGTTGTTTTTTTCAAATCCTGAAATTGTTGTTTAGAGTTGTTTCGGATCTCACTGAGTTTTTTTCAGAAGTACCGTCCTGAATTCTCTGTTATTTAAATTGCATATTTCTATTGTCTGCAAGCTTATTTTCTGGAGATTTTTCTCTTTCTTTCTGAGATGTCTTGTTGCCTTGGTTGTTCATGGTGTTTAATGGACTATTTCTCCACCTGGGCATTAATGGAAGTGTATTCTGTTGTTTTTCTAAAAAGAAAATTTATTATATAAAGGTCTCTCTTTAGCCTGCTGCAATGAAGGCACTTTTCTTTTGATTTCCAGTAGGTGGCGTCTACGCCTCTTGGATCCCTACTTTATATGAAGCCTAAATGTTTTTTTTTTTTTTTAATTTTCTTGTAGATATTTAATCACACTTGCTACTCTCAGTTTCAGTCCTTGTCAGTATTAGTAACAGTTTTGGTAGCATTTGCCCAGATTCCCCTGGGGTCTGTGGTGATCAGTCTCGACGGGTATGGGGGTAGGGGCCCTCTGGGTTGTGAGTTGGGGGCTATGGCTCAGCCCCAGTTTTGCAACCAGGGCGGATAAAAATCAGCTGTTGTTTCTCTGCTGTCCTGTTCTGCTCTGATGACTTGGCCCTGCTGCTGGCTGTAAAGAAGTTCTGGCATTTTCTGGCAGGCTGATCAGGGAAGTTGTTGCACCTTCACCCTTCCCCCTCCTCCTGCAAGGAGCTCCGGCAGCTGCTAGAGGCAGCTTCTTTATTTCTCCCAGTTCACAGCCTGATACCGAGGGTTCTGACCTTGATGGTTCTTATGCACAGATCCCACACTGAGACATGCTGGTGGGCAGTTGGGTGCAATTTGGGTGCTGGTGTGCAGTTTGGGTGCTTTTCGTTGAGTTTTAGTTGAGTTTTTGTTGGGTGCTTATTGTTGTTTCAAGGGGAGAGAGACCTGAAGACATCTCTCACTTCGCCATGTTTTTCCAACTCCACACACATATAATTTCTAAATTTCTTATAGTCACATTTAAAATACTCTGAAAGTTGTTGAGAGTACTTCTATGAGCAAGGCATGATTTCAGGTATTTGGAATGCGGTGTTGAACAAGCCATACAAGGCCTCAGTCCTTAGAAATCTTACATTCTTGGTCCTGCTCGCCCCATGACGGTGGCTACTGCACCAACCTGGGCGGCCATGGGCACAGTCACGGACATAAGCGGGAGCCTGCTAAATATGTCATTTTTAAAAAAAATTGCATCAATTTTGAAATAACACTAAGTACAATAAAAAATATTATATGTAATGTTAGCCCAAAAGCTTCAGCCAAATGTCAAAGCACTGGGAAGATAATCCTCTCCAATGTGTAATTCTCCTATTACATTTTATTGATTGATTGATTGATTGATTATAATTTTATAGCTATTTTTCTTTAAAAATATTTAAGGCACTTGATATGACTTCTTTAAATGTGGCTTTTCTCACATAAGGTTGTTAATGGGGGAAGAAAGGTAGACTACAGAAAGAAAAAAAAGAAATGAGAGAAAGAAAGGAAGGATTTGGGAAGAGCAAATAATATTATTCCATACATTTTTACATGAAGAAGTTGTATAGTAAGTAATATCACCTCGGTACTGGTAAAGTATATTTCCATTAAATTAAAAAATCTCTTCTTATTTAATGACCTGATTCTCTGACTCTGTGGTAGTTTTAAAATATGTTACAAATTTGTCGACACTCCTTCCACTGAATATCTCTCTCCTTGAACCTAAAAGGGCCTTTGCGACTGCCTCAATCAATTGAGTAAAATGCCAGGTACTACTACTTTGTTCTCTTGGGACATTTGTGCTTAGGAATCAATCACTATGTTGTGAGAAAGCTGATGTAGTCACATGGAGAGGTCATGTGAAGATGTTCCAACAACCCTGGCCAACAACCTTAGCTAAAGTCTCAGCCAATAGCTAACATCAACAACCAGACATCTGAGTAAATAAACCTTCACATGTTTCCAATCTCCATCATTCCAATCCCCCAGCCTTTGAGTACTTCTAGCTGGGGCCCCAGACATTTTGGAGTGGAGACAAACCATCCCATTGTGTTCTCTAGAATTACTAACCAAATCTATGAGCATTATAAAATGGTTGTTTTATGCCACTAAGTTTGGGGTAGTTTGCTATAGAGCAATAAACTGACACTCACTCATAGTTGAAGACTGAAATCTGGGCACAACCTGATTTTCCTGGTTCATCTTCTGCTCTTCCTTACATTGCATTTCATGGACTTCACATTCCCCAGGACTTTGCTGGTGCTAGTCCATACCTCTTTCTGGCCTTCAGCATCAGTAAGACCGGGGTTTGAGTCTCATTTGGGACTCTTAGTAGCAAAGTAATCAATCTCTCTAATCACCAGAAAACTAGAAAGAAAAAAAACTATTTATAGATTAAATGGCTAACATATGTAAAGTGCTTAGTGCCTGGCATATAGCAAACACTCAGTAAACGTTAGCTATTACAAGTTTGTTCTAAGTGAATTTTTATTGAATAGTCTAGTTTTAAATGAAACATTTTGTATTTTAAATCAGTTCATATGTCAATTCTTCTGTGAAGGCATCCCCACCTACCAGGCAGAATTAAATTGCTCCTTCCATTATGCTTCCAAGTACTTTTCATATTCTTCTGTTATAGCTTTCGACGAGAAACTTACTATATATGTGATCGTCGTTAGACCACACATTCCTAAAAAAAAAAAAAAGAGAGAGATTTTAAGGCAAAAATCTCACAGAAGTAAAGGATGTTTGTGTGAGTATATATGTGCAAATATATATATGGATATGTATATATGTATGTGTGTGTGTGTGTGTGTGTGTGTGTGTCTCTGTGTGTGTATTGCCATAATAGAGAAAGGAAATGAAGGATTGGTTAGGTGATTATAACAAGACAAAATTTAAGAATTTACAGAACCTAGCTCTCTGCCCAAATACCCTCCCATTAATTTTGTTGAAGATATATAAATGAATTGTGGAAGTCATGTAAGGGGAGATGTATATTTTTCATCAGTTTATTATTGTCCACTGTGTACTAGCCACTGTATTGGGTGCTATACAATTTAGATTCCATAGTCCGTTGATATGCTCACTCCCTTGGAAATATCCCCAACTGCAGTGCCCTTCTTTTTTCTTTGTCCTTATTGCATGGTAAGCCCAAGGAAAAACCTAACTGTGCCAGTACTAGAGGAACTGAATGCTGCTCGAGAAAATCACATAACCGAGTTGACTGGATGCATTTTAACTTCATCTCTAACTACAAATGGTCACTCACTGTTCACTCATCTTACTGAGTCTTTCTAGTTTACCACTCCTTAAGATGACTTTCTCTCTCTTCATACTTCCTATATACCTTGTTTTCTTTCCTACTGAGTGGATGACCTCATTTTAGACTTCATTAGGAAAAATAAATACCATCAGTGTGAATTTACTTATCTTCTTACACCCTGAAAGTCAATCTTCACTTGCTCCTGTTTTTTCTTCTGCTAAAATGGAGGATGTGTCCATTTATTTATCAAAGGCTGGTTCCTCCTTTTGTGTTCTTGATTTCTTCTGCTCTCACTCACCCACGCTTGGTCTTCCGCTTTGATTTTCTCCTTCTATTCATGCTTCACCAATCTCTTTCTCTCTGCTAGATCATTCCTTTTACTACGTAAATATGCTCTAGTATTTCTCATCTTCTTGACTTCATATTTTAGATCCTTTCCTACAGCTCTATTTTTCTGCTCCCTTCTCATCAAAATTGCTACACATGTTGCTTCTGCTTATTCTCTCATCATTCACTCTTTGTTTTTCTACAATTTAAATTCTCTTTCCACCACTACTCACTGAAACCATTCTTGGGAGTGTCATCAGTGGATATTTCTGTTTTCATTTAAATTCACAGTAGCATTTGGCTCACTTTACCTTTCACTTCTTTCTGGCCACTGCAACATCATTTACCTCTGGCTTTCTGCTTTCACATTGGCCGTTCCTTCTCAGTCTTGACCGGATTATCCTCCTCTACCCTACCTCCAAGTGTTAGAGTTTATTAGGGTTCAGTTCTAGGGCCTCTTTTTCTCTTTTCCACTTTGAAGTCTTCTTAGGCCATATCACCTATTGCCTTAGATTTAAAAAACATTTCCATGCTGATAAATTCCAAATTACCAGCTCATACATCTCTGAGCCCCCAGACTTGCATATCTAACTGACTTTTAAATATTTCCATGAAGGAGAGCTGGCCAGAGCTCTTTCCCATTAACCTCATTCTGGGACACCCTCCCCCGCTCCCTATCACCACCCACGTTCGCCCATCTTCTAATTAGAAAGCTAATTAGGATTCCAAATTTAAATGCTAAATGGAGGAGTTCTGCTGCCAGGCCAAGATTCCTTAAACATCAGACACCTTCCTCCTTCTCCCTTAGTGCAGTGAGCAGTGGGAAGAGAGCTGGGCCAACAGGACTGGTTGGCTAGAGGGCAGTGTTTACTTTCAGTTGTCTGAAATTGCAAACTCTGAAAAACAAAAAGTTAAAAAATTATATGTATTTCCATGTAGATAATCCTTTAACATCTCAAACTTAACATTTTCTTCAGCTGAGTAAACAGCACCACTTCTCACATCAGTTGTTAAAGCCAGCAACATGGAAACATTCTTGACTCCACCAAATGCTCTGTCCCTCCAAGATAAACTTTTCTCTACCTCCGTGGATACATGGCTCAGACAAGCACTCTAAAGATATGTGTTTAATGAACAAACCAGTGGGAAAAGTTTTATGTTTTCCCACTTGAGAAATTCTGGGCAGGTTGCTGGGAGTTGTATGGTATGAGAAGTAGATGTTCTTGCCAGTAGGGTAAGAAGACACAGAAATTAAGCATGCTAAAAAGAAGTGGAGAAAAGATTTCTCCAGCTGCTGGAATATGAAGGAAACTTACTTGGGGTAGATAAGAGTCAAGGTACCTAGATCATTTTGAGTCTCTATATTATGTTGTGCAGGAAGGGCTACTCATATAGAAGAGGTATTAAACCCCTCAAGGCCACACCTTGGGAACTTTCTCTTTCTTCTTAGAAGAGATTGTAAACTTATAGAGTGAGGCAACACTTTGGGGAGCCTATTTAAAGGCCGTCACA
>NW_006492031.1:539568-547797 GCF_000325575.1 Pteropus alecto | reverse complement strand
GTTGCATGGAGGTCAACAGCAGTGTTAGTGGCAGTAGAAAGCTGCAGGGAAAGTTTATAAGCCATTAAACATACGTGAGCTGGGGGGCCCTGCCACTGAATGGAGGTCCAGTAAAGGTGAGTGATCAAGCTCTTGTGTTCCTAAGTTGCTCTAAATGCTTTTACACACCACACACACACACACACAGAACTTTTGTCAAAAATATCTGGGAAAAGCAGCATTCTACAGCACCATATTAGCCAGTCACTATGCATATTTGCATTGTAAATACTCCAAGTTCTGCAGTAGAGAAAATTGTTTAACTTTATCTCATGCAGTGTATTCCAAACATGTCTGGCCTCAGAACACTTTGTCATGGAATTCCTTATAACGTGTCACTGAACCGTATTGTTCCACAAAACACAATTAGAGAACTGAAGGGAGGCAATGTTTCCTTAGCCATGGACCCAGACTCTGTGGAGCCCAGAGAGTTATTTTCAAGGAGTCTCCAAATTCTGAATAAAACAACAGTTTAAAAATATACATGTACTACTAAAAAAAAGTGTCAGTATCTGTAATTTAAAAAATCTTAATCTCGATACTAAATGTACAGCTGATCCTATTATGTGGCAGCATGAAGAATATTTTCTCATTAAAAAGGAATATTATTATGGTGACAGAAAGAAATCTAACTATGGGAGGTGAACACAGTGTAAACCTATATATGCCTTATTGTAAAAGTGTACAGCTGAAACTTATTGGAATTCGTTAACCAATGTCATAAAATAAATAAATAAATAACATTTTAAAAATAAATAAATAAATGTTTTAAAAAAGGATATTTATAAGTAAAAGTTTGCAGATCATCTATCCTTAAAATGATTTTGGACCTATAAATAATAATAACTGACATATTTTGGTTAACATGCTTGGGTACTATACTATGTGTTTTACAGATATTATCTTATTTAATCCTTAGAGCAATAATGTAAGGTAGGTACTCATATTATCATTCTCAATGTATAGTTGAGGAAAATGATTTAGTGAAATTAGGTGCAACAATCTGTTGAGTTGCAAAATACAAAGTGTAGAGTTAGGATCTGAACCCAGGAGCCTGACTCTAGAATCTACATCTTAATCATTAGGCTGTATGGTTCCTATCAGGGCAATGTGTCCTGAAGGGAATAAGGCACATACCACCTGTTTGAGCTTTTCTAGGGAAGAATAAAGATTCCTGTGTCCTATTTTATGAGAGGTAATTCTGTTCCTACATATTTCTTAGAAACTTCTCTATGGATCTCTCCTCCATAAAACAATACTCTCCCCTTTTCTTCATTATTCTTCAATTTAAAAAGAAAGAAATGCAATTCAGCATTTCAAGGAAAATGAAGATGTAAAAGAAGGGACTGTTCCTCATATTCCTTTTTAAATTTTTAAAATTTTTTAATATTTTATTTTTATTTACAATAGATATATAATATTACATTAGTTTCAGGTATATAACATAATGGTTAGACATTTATGTAACTCACAAAATCATCTCAATAAATCTAGCATCCATCTGACACCACACATAGTGATTACAATATTATTGGCTATATTCCCTATGCTGTACTTTACATCCTCATGACGATGTGTACTTTTAAATCCCTTTACCTTTTCACCCTAAAACAACTCTCATCTGACAATCATCAGGTTGTTCTCTGTATCATTGAGTTTGTTTATGTTTTATTTGTTTATTTTTTTATTTAGATTACATATATAAGTGTAACCATATGGTATTTGTTTTTCTCTGTTGGACTTATTTCACTTATCATAATACTCTCTAAGTTTATCCATGTTGCTGCAAATGGTAAGATTTCACTCTTTTTTATGACTGAGTAATATTTCATTATATATTATATATATACACCTCTTTATCCATTATCAGATCTTCTTTATCTAATCATTTCTTGATGGACACTTAGGTTGCCTCCATATCTTAGCTATTGTGTATGAAATGTTCTTCTTTGTCTTTGATATAGGCTTTGTTTCAAAATTTATTTTGTCTGATATAAGTATTGCTAACCAACATTTTTTATTTCTATTTGCATGAAATGTCTTTTTTTCCCCCTTTATTTTCAGTCTGTGTGTCTTTTAATCTAAAATGAGTCTATGTAAAGATCTTGTTTTCTTCTGTATTCAGCTACCCTCCTTCTTTTGATTGCAGTATTTAATTCATGCACATTTAAAGTAATTGTTGATAGTTATGTAGTTATTGCTATTTTACTACTCATATTTTTATCATTTTATATTCTTCTTAAAGAAGACTCTTTAACATTTCTTTTTGTAAGCATTTTATTTTATTTTATTTTATTATTAGTTTCAAGTATACAGTACATTGGTTAGACGTTTATATAGTTTATGAAATGATACCCCTAATTACTCTATCACTCCTTTGGCTCTACACATAGCCATTACATCATTGTGGATTATATTCCCTATGCCATACTCCCCATCCCCATGACCATCTATCAGCTACTAATTTGTACTTCTTTAATCCTTCACCCCTTTCTCTCAACCCCCCAACTTCCCTCTCCTCTGGACATCACCAAATTGTTCTCTATATTTGTGAATCCGTTTTTGATTACATATAAGTGAAATCATATGGTATTTATCTTTCTCTGTCTGACTTATTTTGCTCAATATAATACCCTCTAGGTCCATCTATGTAATTGCAAATGGTAGAATTTCAATTTTTTAATGACGGAGTAATATTCCATTGTATATATGAATCATAACTTCTTTATTCAATCATCTGTTGATAGGCATTTAGGTTGCTTCCATATCTTGGCTATTGTGAATAGTGCTGTCATGAACGTAGGGATGTGTAGATCTTTATGAATTATTGTTTAGGTTTTCTTTGAATAAATACCCAGAAGTGCAATTGCTGGATCAAAATGTAGATCAGTTCTTAATTTTTTGAGGAATCTCCAGACTGTTTTCCATAATAGCTATACAAACATTTCTTGTTATACTTGGTTTGGTGATGAACTTCTTTAGCTTTTTCTTGTCTGGGAAGATCTGTATCTGTCCTTCAATTCTAAATGATAGCCTTGCTATGTAGAGTAATCTTGGTTGTAGATCCTAGCTTTTCATCACTTTAAATATTTTATACCAATCTCTTCTGGCCTACAAAGTTTCTGTTGAGAAATCAGCTGACAGTCTTATGGGAGCTCCCTTGTAGGTAACTAACTGCTTTTCTCTTGCTGCTATTAAGATTCTCTCTTTGTATTTAACCTTTAGTATTTTCATTATGATGTGTTTTGGTGTAGGCCTCTTTGGGTTCATCTTGTTTGGAACTCTTTGAGCTTCCTGGGATTATATGTCTATTTTCTTTACCAGGTTAGGGAATATTTTGCCATTATTTCTTCAAATAGGTTTTTAATCTCTTGCTCTCTCTTTTCCTTCTGGTATCCCTCTATGATCTGAATGTTGGTGCACTTGATGTTATCCCAAAGGTCTCTTAAATTATCCTCATTTTTAAAATTCCTTTTTCTTGTTACTGTTCCTATTAGGTGTTTTCCACTACTTTGTCTTCCAAATTGCTACTTCAACCTTCTGCTTCATCTAACCTGCTATTGATTCCTCCTGTTGTATCCTTTATTTCTAACTGGTTCATTTTTATGGTTTCTATCTCTTTGTAAGTTCTCATTGAATTTATCTATCCTTCCCCTAAGTTCATTGAACATCCTTACAGCCAGTGTTTTGAACTCAGTATCTGGTAAATTGCTTGTCTCCATTACATTTAGTTCTTTTTCTGGAGTTCTGTCCTTTTCTTTCATTTGGGACATGTTTCTTAGTCTTCTCATTTTGGCTGCCTTCCTGTGTTTCTATGTATTAGGTAGATCTGCTATATCTTGCAGTCTTGACAGAGTGGCCTTATGTAGCAAGTGTCCTATGAGACCTGTGGTACAGATTCCCTGGTCACCCAAGTTAGGTGCTCCAAGGGTGTCACATGTGTGGGTTAGATGTGCCCTCCTGTTATATTTGAGCCTTGATTTCTGTTGGCACATCAGTGAGTGAGACTGAGCCTCAAATTACCTTGCTGTGAGTACAGGCTGTGACTATAACGAATGAGCAGTTGTGTAGGGGCTGACCCCACATAATGGAATTTGTTTTAGTGGTGCCTGCTGAGTCCATCCTTTGGGTGAGTCATTTGTGGTACTAATTGGGTAGGGCTCATATGTGGTCTGAAGCTGACCACTGAGTGTGTTGGTTCTGGGGCCTCTTTAGAGGGGATCTGGGCCAGGCTTAGGTCAACTGCTGCCTGTGCTCATGCCAGGGCCACCTGGTAGGAGCTACAAAGTTATCTGTGAATCATAGCTGCCTCTGCTGGATTTGGAGGTGCCTGGGAGGGATTATGCTTTGAACTGAGGCTGGCTGCCACTAGTGCTGGGCTGGAGGCCACTTAGCAAGAGATACAGGGCACATCAAGGCCAACTACTGCTTGTGTGGGTTTTGTGGACCTTTGAAAGATTTTAGAAAAAAATCCTCAGAGTGGGCTGAGATGGACAGCTGGTGAGCAATAGCTGCTGAAAGAGGTTCAGGCTGGTGCTAGGTTTAGGTGGTTGGGGTCTCAGGGAATCATCAGGGTGGGGCAAGCAATGTTAGCCAAGCTGATGGAAAATCAGATATGGTGCCCACCTACACCTGCCAGCTGTGTAGGGGGAGGGCTCGACAAAAGAGCAGTGGCACCTGCCAGCACTTCTATCTGGGAGAGAGCTGCTTCTCTAGCCCTCATCCTGAAGCCATACAATTTAATTTCTCCTCATATATAACTGGTACTTTTTGAGCAGCTCTTCCTTGCTGGAGCTTAGGGCAAGTGTTTGTGGGCAAATGAGTTTTTGCACAGACCCTTTAAGAGAATTTCTGGGTTTCCAGCAACCTCTCTCACACCCAGATGGAAATCTCACTGATTTTCACAGCCAGATGTTGTGGAGACTCTTTTTTCCTGGCACTGGTGCTCTGGGGAAGGAATGCTAGTGTGGGATTGGGGCCACTTGATTCCTCAGGGGAGAATCTCTGTAGCCAATATATCCCTCCTGATTCTTAACTACCACATGTGGATGTGGGACTAGCCCTTTCACATCTCCAGTCTCCTACCAGTCTGTACATGGCTTCTTCTTTATATTCTTAGTTATAGCAGTTTTATTTATCTAGTCTTTAGATGAACCTCAAGGGTAGTTGTTCTACAATTTAGTTGTAATTTTGATATGTCTGTGGGAAGAGGTGAGGACAGCATTTACCTACCCCACCATTTTAACCGAAAATCCCTCACCTTCCTTTTAGTCTAAAGAACTAACACTTTTCCATCATGAAATCACATTGATCTCCATAGCACATTGCCAGGATTTGGCCCAAAAAGAATTTTTAAAAAATAAAGAAAGGAATAACCAAGAAACTTATAAAACATAACAGTCCTAGAGGAAGGAAACAGGGAAACATCAACATGCCTTTCCTAAAAGAGGAAAGTATGTGTAGTTCAGAACTGAGGCCCATCACCTCACTTTTGGTAATAATGCTGAATTATGTGCATTCTTCTTAGTCAGGGACAAAGCAAAACCTAAGGCAAGGCTATATATAATATGTATATATACATATATACACATACATATGTATACATACATATATCTGCATATGAAGACAAACTAGAAAGCAAAAGGAATGCAAAAAGTGTAATGGTGGTTCTTCATGCATAAATATAGCAATGATTACAAAAATATCAATCTTTGGCTCTCAGGTCTTTAAGTGTTACTGCTTAATAACTTAGAGTAGACTTGCTTTTGTCCTTCTTTCAGCATATAGAATTGATTTTTGCTTACATATAAACACCCCATCCCAGATAGTATCATACCAGGAAAATAGACCACAAAATTGCTTTCTTAAACTGTTTTTCTTTCAGCAAGTTATTTTCCAGAGTTTTCCCAGCATGTCTCTAACAGCATTTCAATACCTCAACTCCTGAGGTGCAACAGTGTATTATAAATGATGTACTGGGAAAAACGCTTATTTAGGATCTAGGTGGGAGTTAACAATTTAACTGCCTTTCTAAGAGCTATATTTCAACATACGTAAATGCAGGTTCTATCGGAGAAAGAAAACTTTAGACTAGTCTACTTTATATTAATATATGCTTAAACCTCTTAGAGTGACAACATTGGACAATTTCTTTTATAGATTAGCATGATGCATTATTATGTATATAAAGTGAGTTTTCTCTGGAAGCATGGTGAAGTTGACACTGTATGATGCAGTGAACATCATATTCAAAAACAATCTTTACAATAGAGTTAGTGAGGTTCATTGGGATGTTTCCAGTAAAGACCCTCCATCTCAGCTAATAACATCTCACCAAAGGATAATTCCATAAGAGTAATTTTACAGGAGCCCAGTACAATTTATATAATCAGGTCTCTGCTAATTACTAATGTGCAAACAATAAAGTAAAATGAAACCAGAAGATAAGACATTAATAAAATAGATCTGAGAGCAAGAAGTTACATTTTGCTACTAATGCTTCACTGACTTAAAGTTTGATCAGATTGAAAAATTTCCTATGCCTTTCTCGTAATCATTATATATATGAGGAGGATATAGCTGATAGCAGTGAGTAGTGGCAGCCTGGGAAAGGTAGTCATCATCATTGTCATCACAGCTCTATCACTTCTTGGGCCTTTCTTATTTATTAAGCCCTATACATACTCATTTTACATGTGTTATCTCTTTAATCCTCCTAGCAATACCAAAAGAGGTTCTATTTTACAATAAAAGGCACTGGAGATTATAACCATTAAACAAGTTGTTCAAAGTGCCACCAGCTCATAAGTGTTAGAGCCAGATTTTGACTCCAGTTCTGACTTTCCATCGTACCATGCTGCCTGTATATTTCTACCATTTAATTAGGAGTTCCCTCATCCCCTGATTTCTTTCAATACCTTTCTATTTTGTATGACTACCTTCCAAATGACACATAGGACTAAAACTGATTTGAAAAAAAAAATCACTCTGTCAATCTTTTGAGTATATTTAATACTCTAGGAGGGAGGGAGGTAGAGAGAGAGTGAGGGAAGAGGGGGGGGAGAGAGAGAGAGAGAGAGAGAGAGAGAGAGAGAGAGAAAGTAGTTCTCAATCCTTTTATTCTGTCCATAGTAACAGGCAATGTGAGGTCTTAAATAGTTTAGTCCATGTTACTGTTGACTAACATATTCTCATTAAAAACCACTTATTGGGGAGAGAAAAAAAAATGGCGTAGATGACAGAGGCTCTGTTCATCCCTCTAGCGACTAAATCAAAGTTGTGATGGAAACAAAGAGCAGCAGCAAGGAAAAATCGCCTGGGATCTAGATGAACAAGCCATACAACTATGGAGATATCTAAGAAATCATCTTGCAATGGCAAAAGATAGGACGGGGTGAGGACATGGGGCTGTCCAGTCCCTAGCGGCTGAATGAGATGGAGGCCGTGGCAGCAGCAGACACCTCTTAAAGAGACTGCGTCCGGGAGCAGATTTTTGCGGTAACGAACCTGCTTGCTCTGAGCACCAATGCCCATTCTGCTGTGCATAGTGGGCATCAGGGACTTACTGGGAGACATTGTCAGAGTGAGGGCCAAGGTGAGATTAGCTCTGTATTGAAGTGCTGGTGGTAGCCATTGTTCTCTGAGCCCTGCCCCCTACCAGTGCACCGACATAGCTGTGAAGTCATCAAACTGGATAACAGAAGTCACTCACCCAGAAGATTTCCTAAAACCCTGCCTACCCCAACTTGGGCCCCACCCAAGCCACATTCAAGTGTATCCTGGCCAGTCAGGTGCTCCTTGCTGAGCAGTGCCTAGACCCACACTGTAGGTAACTGGCCTCGGTTTCAGATGTGGCCTTTTCAGGCAACTATAAGTACAGCATCTGTGGATTGCTTGCTGAATCTTAACAGGTGGCCCCAGAGGGGTAGAGGCTTGGGCTAAGTTTGGCCTGCAACTGAACTCCTCTTAGGGCTGTGCCACTGGACACCTACTTCACAAATCCACACTAATAAGACCGGGAGACTTAGGAGCTTTGCTTAGTACATAAAAACAGACATGGAAAAGCAGCCAAAATGAGAAGACAAAGAAGCAGAAACCACATGAGAAGAGAACAGAGATCCAGATATAATGGAGCCAAGTAATCTAACAGATGCAGAGTTCAAAACACTGGTTATAAAGATGCTCAATGAA
>NW_006492031.1:536752-537681 GCF_000325575.1 Pteropus alecto | reverse complement strand
AATTTAGAGTTCAAGGACAGATAAAGAACTTCCCAGACAAAAATAAGCTAAAAGAATTCATCGCCACCAAGCCAGTGGTACAGGAAATGTTGGAGTGACTTCTTTAAGAAGAAAAAACATGTATCAAAAACAGGAATAAAGAATGGTAACAATTACATTCCTATCAATAAGTACCTCAAATGGAAAAGAATTAAGTGTTCCAAACAAAAGATAGACTGGCTGAAAGGATAAGAAAACAGGTCCCCTACATATGAAAAGGAAGGGGATGGAAAAAAATATTGCTTTTATGGACCTAGAAGCTATTTAAGTCAGACAGAGAAAGATAAACACTTTTGATTTCACATATGTGGAATCTAAGGAATAAAGAGAATAAACTAATCAAAAATACTCACAAATATAGTGGACAATTTTGTGATGGACAGAGGGAAGGGAGGTTTGGGGGGCTGGGAGAATGAGGTGAAGGGTTAAAGAAGTACAAATTAGTAGCTGATAGATGGTCACGGAGATAGGGAGCACGGCATAGGGAATGCAATTAGCATTAATACATTGGCTAGGTGGAGAGTCAGGGAAGGGAGGGAGCAATTGGAGAGATTATTTTACTAACTATATAGATGTCTAACCAATGTACTGTATACTTGAAACTAATTAATTAAAATAAAAAATAAAACACTTATCTGCATCGCTTTAATGGGGGAAGCTTTTAAGCATTTATGATAGGGAGTTGCTTTTTTTTTTTTTTCCCTACTGGCATCTGTTTTATTTCCCCAGCACAATCCAAGTCCATGCCAGCGCTAGTACAAATGGCCCTTCATATATTACAGGTACACTTAAATCATGAGACCTTAAGGAAAAGCTTTCTTGTTGGCATAAGATCAATAGTGAAACCTCCCAGAGTACCTAAATGGGGCCATGTCCATATTTTAGAATAT
>NW_006492031.1:534187-536739 GCF_000325575.1 Pteropus alecto | reverse complement strand
GCAGTGTTTCTTTTTAGTTATTAACCTAATGGCATAGTTCACCTGAGATTCAGGGTTTTCACTGAACATTATGTTGTAAAAGCTATCCATATGGAAATATGTAGAACTGATTCATTCATTTTTACAACTGTAAAATGTTTCATTTCATATTGATTAAATCATAATTCAAAAAATCTATCCCTTCATCAATGGACATTTACATTTTTCTTAGGTTTAAAAAAATCTGTGTTTTACAGTTACAAACTGCTGTAGTGAATATTCTTGTTCATGTCTACTTTAAACATTTGCAAATTTTTTTCTAAAGTATATGCTAAGATATGAAATTGATGAATCATAAGATATTCTTTGTCTTTACCCTTACTAGATATTACAAAATTGTTTTCCAGTTTACACTCCTACTAGCAGTGAATGTATGAGACTTTCTTTTACCCTACATTCTCACCAGCCCTTGGTATCATCAGATTTTTATTTGTTTACTTTGCCTATGTGATGGGTATAAAATATCACTTAATTACTGTTTTGAAGGTCTTCAAATGTTTGAAAAACAGCTGACTTGGTAGCTCTGTGAAAACATAGCCTCGTTCTAAATAAAGTGGGGAATGCCTGAGAAGAACTTTTTCAATAAGGTCCCGGTGACTGCGGTCAAAGAGATTGTGCTGGCTGGAAAATTACTGCTTGGCTATCGCCCATGGGAACATAGGCTATCACCCATGGGAACATAGCATTCTAACAATAAGCTTTCTGCTTCTGTACCCCCGCTTGTACAACCGACCTGTGGGTTGACAGGTAGTGAATAGGAGAAAAATAGACCTTTGTGTTTAAGACAGAATGAGGAATGGGATTTAGGGCTTGGAAACCCTGTACCTCTACATTTCTGGGCTGCTTAATTTGGGGTCTGCGTACCCCTGGCAGACCCAGATGGCTGAATAAAGAGCGTGTTTCCTATAACTCACTGATTTCTGGTGGTCCGTGTGTCTTTCGGGGGCTGGCGACTATAACAAGATCAGTTGCTGCCCGTGCTTTAAGCAAGTTGTATTTAAAATAAAAATGTCACTGGCAGTCATATTTTAAAAAATTATAAAAAGTTCTTCCCTGTTTCTTGTGCTACTTATATTTTTCTATTCGGTTTGGGTTATGAATTTGGCATTAACAATAAATAAATAAATAAAGATTGGTTCCCACTTGCAGGAGGAAAGTAGTCGCTTAGAAATTTGAAAGCTGCCAGTGGGCTGAGTGAGCTTCCTTAGATATGCTTTAGGATGTTCCCAGTAACTTGAAGTGGTGTGGAGGATTTGGACTCCACCACACAGAAGCAGGTTTGAATCTTGGTACCCTGTGAGGATGGACCATGCTCTGGGGAGCAGCCACAATTCCTGAGTCCCATTAATTAGTTGCCTCTTGATTTGTGTTTATTTTTACTTTGTTTTCTCCAAGCCTTCAGTTTAATGTTGTATCATCATTTGCCTTTGTTGCAGCTCTACTGTTACTGGAGAGTGGGGTTCCCTACGTGGCACATTGTCTAGGCTCTTGATGTCTCGAACAAAGATTTGAGTAAGACACCAAAATACAGCAGAAAAGAATAGCTTTATTAGAAGGAAAAGTAAAGCAGCAGTACACTTCCAGACGTGGAAGTGGGCCGAGCAAAAGAAGAGTGGCTCAAAAGTCTCAAAAGGCTTAAATGGCACAGTAACAAAGTCTTTGGGGGTCTTATTCCTATTTGCTGTGGGTGGCAACTTTTCCTAGAGGAGTAGGCTTTCTTGATTTGTTCAAGGATGGAAAATTTTCAAGTGAGCCAACTAGCTAAGTCGGCTACAGGAAAGAAATATCTTTAGATACTAGAAGTTGTCCTACTTGCTTGAGTGTGGTTTAGGAGGTGTATTGTATAAGATATGAAGATGGCCAATGTCTGCTTCTGTAATCCACTTACTTGTTAACCAGGGTGTGGTACTAGGTGATGTATTGTGCTAATGGCCAACTTCTGCTTCTGTAATCTGCTTGCTTGTTCTAGGCTTTATAACTGCCTCACTCTCAAACCCCGGGGCTGATCTCCTCTAACCCTGCGTGGTAGAGAGTCAGTCGCTGGCCGGCAAATAAAGGCTCAGAATTAATCTCAATTGGCTCCGTGGGTCTTAGAAACATTCGCGCCATAACAGATTGACGACTAAGAATGACAGGATCCAGTAACTCATCATTTCCTTTCTGAGCATGTTCATTCCCAGAATTCAGTCTGTTATAATGATATTAATTAACTTCTGGGCACATGAATCATATCATAATGATGGTATAATGAGGCTCAGGAAAATTGAAGGTCTTTGAGGTCTTCATTGCACAGGTACGAGTGACTGGCTGAAACTAGTACCCAATTATCTGCTTACTTGTTTCCTTGTAGGAGTTACTTTTAGCCCCAAAATGCCTTCTGGCTTGCTTAATTGTGGTCGTACTAGAGAGGACTTTTTCTAGAACAGGATGATCTCAGTGTTTTTGCGAGCAGACCTGAAATCCCCTATCTAACTTTCCTGCCTAACCCTTTTCTAAGCGCTATGAACCCCTTT
>NW_006492031.1:479673-534153 GCF_000325575.1 Pteropus alecto | reverse complement strand
CTGAGGAGGGTTGTAGTCCCTGTCTATTGGAGTTTCATGGAGCTCTTTCTCTCTCTGCCTTAGTTAGGACAGGGTCTTGGGTTTCCTACCAAAGTGCCACCTCTGTCCCTAGACAAGGAAAAGTGAAAATACAAACTTGTTACATGAATCATATATCTAGTTACGTTTCTATAATTGATTTGCCTAATAAGCCGGTAAAGAAAAACAGGCTTGGTTAATATATTTCATAAAAGAAAAAAAAAACTTGGGTTAAAGGTCCTCTCTCTTCTCTAAGTGCCCAGTTTTGGCCTAAAGCCATTCCTGCCTTATAATAGGCCAAGGAGAATGCTGAATTTCAATGATCCTTATCAATAGCCAGAGGACCTGAGTCACCAGTTTCAAGGTAACTATTTAAGTCTGTGGGAGAGGGTCTTTCTTCAAAGAAAGGAAAACAATGACTTAACTAGGTTTACTAAAAAGGTTAAGAATTTTGCAAACGATGGCCTTTATCACTACTATAGAGAATTAAAGAATTCTAAGTCCACTTGAGTCTGATTTGTGAAACAGTTCAAAGTGACCTTGAAGACAAAGGTGGCAGCAATAGTGATTTGTTTTCTCAAGCTTTATACTCCAAGGAGAATGTAAAGTTTGAGAAAACAGAAACCTGGGTATCAATCTAGTCTCCCCTTCTCACATAGAGATTCTACATCCCTTCTAATTTTGGAATAGTTTATTAAGAGAAACGGTGGGATTTCTTACAATTTCCTATAGGCTGCTGGAGCAGGAGAATCCTGGTTGACCCAATTGTGAAATAAACCCCCTATTCCTTAATTTCCAGGGACTCAGCGTGACGTTACAGAAAGAACATGATCTTTGAAGCCAGAAAACTTGAGTTCACAGCCATCTGGAAGAAGTTTGTGAACTTGAGCAAATTACTTCAACTCCCTGAGCCGCCAACTCTTCAGCTCTAAAATGAAGGTGAGAATGACTGTCTTAGAAAGATACTGTGAAGATTCAATATGATAATTTATGTAAAAGCACTTAGTATACTGCCTGGAACATGATAGAATAAAGAAATATTAGTTTTCTTCCTTCCCTGCCCCTACCCTTCTGTCTCTGAGACCATCTGGCCCCCAGAATCCTAGGAGGTAGGTCTGCTGGCACCAAACCTTACTTGAACCTCCATAACCTTCATAAAAGTTGACCTCTCCCTGGTCTTGCCTCTGCTACTGGGTAACAGTTGACTTACACTGATTAACTCAGTATTATACTTCCTTAACCCAAAGAAATCACTTCATTGACAATTTCAGGTATCATGGCATGGCAGGTTAATGAGGGAGAGGCAGTATTTGAGGACAGTTGTAACCTTGTAGTAATTAATACTAACCTCCAAATCATACCACCTAACTTCAGGGCAAGCCTTGGTGTTCAAGCCTTGGCTTTGAAGGGAATGGATTTTTTTCTGAAAGCCCCCAGGGAACAACTTTTGTTTTTGCTGCTCTTAAAGTAACTGCTTCTCCAATAGTTGGGATTATGATTATTCATCCCAAAGACACTTTTTGGTAAATTAAAATGCTTTCAATGATTGGTGACTGGCTTAAGTGGCTGCCTATGGAACTTTTCTTCTCTCAGTTACCATTACCAGTTTGCTCCTGCAACAGCATTCCTCCAAGAAGACAGCCTCTGATAAAGATTTGAATGGGGTCTCAGCCTTGTCACTTACCCATGGACACTTAGCTGGCTAGAAACATCCTTGCCTCTGGCAAAATGGCCCCTTAGTGATGTCTCAGGGGAGAAACTGAAAAATCAAACAAATTTAATCTCTGATCCTGGTCACCCAGCAGGGTTTTGTCTTTAGGGCAAGAGGGATCTGAAATAATTCATGTTGCTCTCATTACAATATCCTTTCCCCACAGGAGACTGTTTAGGGCTATCAGTCCTACATACTTCTCTAGTTCTACATGGAGACTAAAATACTATTTAAGTCTTATTCCAACATTTCTCAAATCATGTGGGTATTACCAAGCATGAAATCATCTAAAAACTCAATTTTAAAGAGTTGGTTCTTTGAGATAAATAAGAAAGAACATTTTCTTCTGTTTACACTGAGATTTGCTTTTTTTTTTTTTTTTAATAGTGCGGTTATTGTGTCTTTCTTAATCTTTGGAGATTAGTCTTCAATTTTTCATCTAGACTCCAATTTGCTCATAAATCTCTTCATTTTGCTTAATTTAAATATTTCAACTAACTTCATGGTTTAATAATGAGAAATAAAATTAGAGCCTTAATGCTACTAAAGAGGGACTTTTCATTTTATCTGGAATTAAAAGAATTGTTACAGGAGCAAGCATCCTGTCAGACAAGCTGCCACAGCCTTAGCTGCAGCATGCCAAATGCAGGTTGATATACATTTCTTTATACTCTGGTAATTCCCCAATATGATAACTTGAAACCCTTCAAGTCCAGCCCTACATACATCCACCTGATTGCTATGCCCCTATTGATTAGCTGTGGGCTATTAATTAAATTCAGGCCATATGAGAAGCCTGGGGGTTTCTGGAGTGTCTCACAGATGCTTCCCATTGGAACCAAGACACGTTACTCAGTTCCAATATACTTCATCACAAGCTGTATGATGGCGGCCCTGAGACCACAATTACCGGATACTAGGTGTAAAAGTAGAAATTCTCCAGTCTCAGGGAGGTAGTATCTCCAGGCGCCAGCCCCTAGGGAGAGTAGTAACTCAATTACAGAGAGGTGATATCTCCAGGTGCCAGCCCCAGGTAGAAGTACAACATTCCAAGGTGAAGATGATAAAACTGTCTATTAGGCCCTGTTGATCTGAGAGTTCCCCGAATACCTTTGTCTGTGTACAAAAAGTTAAAGACTAACTTCTGCTTCTTGTAATCTGTTCATTCAAAGATGTAGTAGTAGATCTTATAAACTGCCTCCTCGGGAAGCTCAGGCTGATCTCCTCTAATCCTGCGCGGTAGAGAGTCAGTCGCCAGCTGGCTAATAAAGGCTCATAATTAATCTCAATTGGCTCCATGGGTCTTAGAATTGTTCGCGCCATAACACTAGGCAGTAGAGAATAAGTATGTTTTCAGCTCTTTTACCTGAGCTGATGAACTTAAAAGAGAGAAAGAACTATAAAAAGTTTTGAAATCCTTTCTCATAAGTTTACCACTGGAGAAAGGTATCCATGGCATGGCTATGTAGCTTAAAATTCCCTCTATGTCCCAGAGTTGAGCAGAAACTCTAGCTGGGTAATTTCCCTCATACAAAGAGATGCTTGTATAAACTTCAGTGGATCTCTCAGACAGTTGTTGGAGAGCCCGCTTGGCACCGACAGGAGCCAACCCATTCCTATTGGGGTCTTATTGGATGATCAGAAAAAAATAATCTCAGATGCTTCCATGCTATCATTAAGGTATTTCCCAGGCCATCTTTTCTTACCACATATTACTTTTGTCTAAGAAGTATCCTATAATTACTCATTTAGCATTGACTTAGGTTGGAATTCTTCATGCAATTAAACTTGACTTTTAACACGGATCATAAATATCTCAAGGACAAGAACCTTGTTTTATATTTTTTATTTAAAATAAATCAACAATTAATCCACTCATTATTCCAGCACCTACTACACTGAGAGCACTGTATATGGCTTGTTCATAGGTACTCCAGGGACTCCAGGGAAGTGTGGTACTTAATTTCTGTCTTCCAGTAGCCCAAAATCTTGTTGGATAAACTCAAAGTGTATGGAGATAAAGTTACATAATAGTGTAGGAGCATACAGTAAGATCACAAAGATTCAAAGCCAAATAAAAATGACTAGGAGATAAAATGTTAATAATGAATATCTTTAGATACTGACAGTTGGGATATTTTATTTTTCTTCTACTTTTTGGATTTTCCAAATTTTCTATCATGTATATGTATTACTTTATTAATTATAAAAAATAAGCCTTAAAGTATAAGTTAAATGGCAATACAATAACAGAAATGTCACGAAACCATATTAAGATTCATGGCAAAATGAGTGATCGAACAAGTGAGTTCCTTCAGTTTTAAATGGCTTATGTTATGTATCCTTCAGTATCTAGGACAAAACTATACAAAGAATAGATGTTGAAGGAAATTTTTTTGACTATGTAATAGTAAATAGTTGCTGAATATAAATTCTATTAGTTGATTACAAAAGTACTTATATCTTTTGTAATCATGTCCTTCATTATTAATTAAATTATTCTATTATTTTGTAACTATGCATTTTATATCTCTTCAACAAGATAGTAATGTTTTGTGTTATATATTGTTTTCCTCTTGTATCATAGTTATGTACATTTGTCTCTTTAACAGAGGGTATGTTTAAAAGAATGATACTTTGAAGGTAAGCTCCCTACCTGACAATCATGAGATCTCAAGATTGGAATGAAAATGACTTCACTAAAAATAGTAGACTTTGGAGCTAGGCAGCTATGTTCAAATCCTAGTTCTGCAATTGGCTTTTAAATTGATGTTGGCAAAGTAATATAGTTTACTTTTCTGTAGCATGAGGAAAATAATCTACTTGTTCTGAATATAAAAATAGCATATACAAAACACAGAATATATTATTTCATGATTATTAAGTATATGAGAAAAGTTAGCTGCTATTATTATTATTATTATTATTATTATTATTACTCCTCTATAGTCATCATCATAATAGGTCACCTATTCTGACTTTCCATAAAATATAAGTATCTTCTCTGATATACTTAATTTGCAAAGGTATCTCTGATGTCATTAACTTGCACAGTGATAGGAAACTCATTGCTTTGTTTAGTTTTTCCTTTTATTGATCTATATTCTGTATCACAGAATATACCCCTAAACCTCAGTTGTATCCATAAACCTTTCGTCCTCCTCAGCAATGCAAATATAGCATTTAATAAAGGTTTATTGATTTGAATTGATACATTGATTTGAATTGAAATGATTTGGGCATAATATCTTGGATATAATCCTAATGGTAGGGATATTAACTAAAAAGAAGGACTGACTACTAGAGAGCCCTTCCAGATTTAGAAGTCTAAGTGGTAAACTGCTAGATCTCTAAGGGCCTTACGTATACTTTCCCTCATTTAGATTGTTATCTCTGATCACTGAACAGGACTCTCTTCCTCTGGAAGAAAACATAGAAAGGCTAGATGCTTACATCTTTAAGTGATTGTTCTGGTTCATCAAGGTGTGCTATATTAAAACTATCAATCTTCATTGTCATTAGTAAGAAACATTGTCAGGGAACCTAATAAAAAATTTCTTGTAGTAAAATTCCATCTCTTGAGTAATATATTTAGCAACTCTGATGATATCTGAGCATTTACGGAAGTAGGTTGTTTCAAAACTAATGCAAAATATTAGGGGTGAACAAAGTTACAGAATAAAAATGATTTATCTTCTTCAACAACAAAAAGCAAGAGTCTTAGCTAATAAAAATTAAGTACATGTGGAACCCTGTTAATGTTCTATCCTTTCTGGAGCAATGCCCCCAGAAGGATTAGGTGGTTTGACACAGCGAACAATATCCTGGCAAGGGAGACAGAGAGAACTGGGTTTGAATCTTTGCCTTTCTCTGTTACAGCTTTGTCTCTTACTAGCTGTGGAACTTTGAACATGTTATTTAACTACTGGAAGCCTTCGTTTTCTCTCCTGAACATGGTAATATTTCACCAAGATTGCTATCATGTGTATTAAATAAACAAATGTTTGTAGTGTGTTTGGCATGTAGCTGATATTGAAGAAATGCTGGTTCCTTTTCTCCACTCCCTTCTTTTTTCTTTGATCTAAATACTAATGCTTAGGAAAATGCAGCTTCTTTCTAAACTCATCAAAACTGGCCAGATTTCCCAGTATGGTAATAAGTTCACATGCTAGAGCTATAATTTATTGACCTTCAAACTGTTATGGTATTTTTAAATTTTAAAAGCAAGCCATCAAGGGGAAATTTTGTCAGTTTTCTTGGAGAGTAAGGAGGAAATTGAAGTTAATTTTGATTATTTTGGTAAGTAAGTTTGCATTCATTCTGAACAAATATCACCTTGATGGACTTATATTGAAATGGATAACCTATAAACTATGTTTTGTTAATTTTATTTTGGAGCAGAAATCACTTTTTGAGGATATGAGAGAAGGTGTGGGAGTCGGGAGGCTGAATTCCTATAACCTATATAGAAGACATGTAGATGACCAGAAGAAAACATTCTCTCATGCCTAGCAATTGAAGCCAGCTCTCCATCAGCATACAAATATTATCAACCTGCTGTCCCTACCAGGTTCATGCCCAGTAAAATAAGTGAAATTGTATTTTTGCTGGTATAAATTATTAAGTTGTCCTATTCACGGTTGCTTTAAATCAAGGGTATATTAGCATATTCTTGCCTCTCAGTTTCACACCTGTAGTATTTTTATGTATATTTGCCTTCAGGTGAATTTGCTTCACTCAGTCTTGGGAACCAAGTATGTGCAAGGAATCCTACACACTGTAAAAGAATAAAAGAGGAAAAAGGCATTTTCTCTGCACTTTAAGGACCATACTCTGGTAGCTGGGGGTAAAAGGAACAGCATATGTGTCAAGTACATCTAATTCAATGTAGAAAGTGGTAAGGGCCATATACAGAAAGGTTGGGAATGTTCAAGAGAGAGAGAATTTATTTCCTTACTCCTTTGTGGATGGGGATCATTGAAGACTTCACAGAGGAGATGATATTTAAGTAGGATCTTAAATATGGGTAAGCTTTGGCCATGCAGAGATGAATAGGAAAGGCATTTCCAGGAGCGGAAACTGCCAAAACAAAGGTAGAGAAGAAAAGCATGGGAGAAATAAGATCTGTATAGAGTAGCAAGTGGTGTGGTTTGACTCCAGGGTGAGATGAAATGTAGATGAGAAAAGTGTCAGGAGAAGGTTGAAAGATCAGCAGGGGCTAGATTGCAGAGGGGGCTTTAAATCCTCTGGAAATAATGGTAGTGTTGTGGCCTGTATAGAATAGACCAAACCAAGTATGCTCTTAAAGGCTGTTTATTAGCCGGCGGCTGTCCTGTACAAAGGAGCAGCCCCGAAATGCCAAGATACAAGGTTTTTAAGCCCTAAATCCCATTTCTCATTCCGTCTTAAACACAAAGGTCCATCTTTCTTCTATTCACTACCTGTCAACCCACTGGTCAGGTATGCAATCGGGGAGTACAGAAGCAGAAAGCCTGTTGTTAGAATGTTATGTTCCTATGAGTGATTGCCCATGTTCCCATGGGCAATGGCCAAACAGTAATTTTCAACTTATAAACAATTGATTATTTTTCATGCCACACAAGCAAGCAGGGTTACACAGGCTAAAACTGGCAGTTAGCGTATGAGCTCATTGTTACAAGTTTCATGATTAACAGAATGCGGTTAGGGGTTCCAGAAACTAGGCCTAAGGTATAGACTTCCTTTGTCCAGTTTCAGGTTTTAATTATCCATTAACCCTTTCACATTTCAGCAGGCTATCACAGTAGCTTCGGCAAATCTACTGTTTTATTTAAAACAAAAGATATGGTAGCTGACTAAAAATGTTGTTTCTGAATTCTTTAATTTATTGGCTTGCCTAATCACTCAAATATTAACAATTTCATGATCTGACCTTTCTGAAAATTATTTTCTGCCTGAAATGGACAAGGCCGTTGCTAAGTATGAAGTAAATAAAAATTGAGCTGCATTGCTTTTGTTTTTGCTGAGTGTGTTCAGTAACAGTATAGGCAGGCGGCTTTGTCTGGTCTTATTAATGATAGGAACTTTATTTTGCACCTGATGGGGATGGAAGGGAGAGGTTTTAAGAAGTCACTTCAGGCATCTTATCAGTCAGCTGGAAGTGGAAAAAAAAAAACACCTTTATTTCATGCATTATATATATATTTGGCTTAAAAAATAAATTACATCAAAGACCTTTCAAGTGAGAACTAAGCCACTAAAAGCTGGAAAACTAAACCCAGCAATGTTATCTAGAAGCAAGGAGAAAGGCTGAAGTAATAATGGAGACTGTCTTCTCTCTTTTGAAGTGAACATAAGGACCACTGACAGGCAACTGCAGGTCTATGCCAAACTGTACCCCTCTCCTCCATACATGCCAGTTTAGCTTATATAAAAGAAGCGGGGAGCAGCAAACAAAAAATAACTTTAAGTCTCTCTGTACAGAACTATTTTTCATCTGATCCTCTTTAAGCTAGTTTTTAAAGCTCTGTCACATTTGAGCGTGTGGGCATGCACAGGCTCCTGGTAATACTGCCCTGTGCTATTCACCTACTTGTGACTTCTCTCCTTTGACCTTCACATTTGACCAAATTTGAGTGATTTAAAATGTTTTTCTATGCTTACTTCCTGCTATAGAAATACAGATAATGTTGAAATGGAAGTTATATACTGTTATTTTTAATGAAGAAGCTACTAAGAATCTAATTAGAACAATCCAAGTAGAATCACTTTCCAGGCTTATTCCATATGCTATGAAGAACAGGGTGGTTTAATGGACTGAGAAGGAAAACTTTTCTAAATGTTCTTATACATCAGAAATTTGGGGGTTTGATTTGTATTAATTTTTCGCATTGTTTACACACCGTCATTCTGTATTCACACTCCTATCCAATTTTAAAATTATGTGATTAAAAAATAAAATTTTTTTAAAGAGTTCTTAATCTACTTTGGACCACTTACTTTATTGCTATTTTACTTAGTCTTTCTGTATTCTTTAGGGCTAGTCTTTTTGTCCCTGAAGCTAATCCTACTAATACAACTTAAAGAAGCTCATGAATGATGGGATAATGGTGAAAATCTCTAATCAGTGTTGGCAGCAAATAAGAAGAAACATATTAGGAGAGCCAGAATCCTGGGGGGGAAAAAATACCACCAAAAACCCACTGTGGGTGAAAATAAAACCACGACCACCACCAACAACAAGTTAGTTCTTATCAGCAGAGTGTTGAATTCATCAACATGAATTAACCATATTTCACTCAAGGGAGATGAAGCAAATCTTGTTTTTCTACACATCAAAAAAATTTTGTGTGTGTGTGTCCAATTCTATAATGCATTATTTGTATATTGCATTGTGTGTTCACCACTCTCTCAAAAATATTTTTAACAACCACAAGACACAATCCTGCTTCCTCCACTAAGGCCTATCTCAACTACCTAGAATCTTTAGCCTCTCTGAATTTTTACATGTTTTATATTCCAAATCATACAGTCCAGCACTTTGATATTTTGTGGTTTACTTTCACTGTTTCTTACAGGTAAGTTTTATCTTCCAAAATAGAGTATCCTTTCTTCTACTACTTCTTAATTTTCCACAGAATCTAATGTGATGCTGTGTGCTAAAGAAATACCTTCTTAAGGTCACTCACCAATGTATGAAAATGTGCCAACAGGATGAGAGGTCCTTTAGTCCCTGTTCCCCTCTTACTTTTTTGACAGGGTCAAGAGAGAACATTAGATTGGGCACAAGAAGTGGGCAGAATTTTTTAGCTAATTTTCTAGCAAGAGGATCATTACGCTTATGTGTTTGACCTTCATCCTTTGTTAATACAGACTCTAAACTTCTAACTTGTTAATGAGGTTAAATCCTCAGACACATCAGTCATAATGCACCAATTCCCTGACACACTTCAGTAAATTCCAGCCATTGAATTGTTTATATACATGCTCTTAGTTAATTTTTGGGAAGATTATATGCTCTGTTTCTTTATGCCCTTTTTTAGGGCCTCAACTCTCCTGCCATTTTTGTTCAGAGAGGTTATTTTCCACTATATTGCCTTCATAGACTTCTTTCTTACTTTCTTGATATCAGCACTAGTTCTGCTATTCGTGCAGTGATAACATGCTCATGCCATCCACATGCTTAATACTAACAATATTGGTATTTTTCCATTCATTCTTCAGATCTAGAAATTGGTATGAAATTAATAAAATTTGAACAATAATATTCTATCAGTAATGACGAGCTTCTCTTGCCTGGTTGCCCTTAAATTACAATGGGGTCGTTGACCCTTCAGTTCTAAAACTTGGAGATGTTTTTCCTCTGAAAGCCATACAATAACAATAAATTTTATATATGTATATATATACATATGTAAATGTATAATATATATATATGTTTTCCCCTATGAGATGAGTTTTCTGAAGGCATAACATCACCATCTTTGAGGAACAAAACTGTAGGATGGTTGGGTTGTCAGCCCCTAAGGGTGCTCTGTCTGAGTAATGGTGGGGGACTTGCCCGTAGGAAGAAAGTCACCTTTCACAGAAAGGCACTGGGAAGAACTCATAGCCTGTGGCAACTAAAGGTTTAATTTTTCTCTTTGAGAAGTCCCCATAGGAAGCACTAGCTTTAAGCAAAATCTTTATGAAAGGATTCCTTCTCTGAATTTTCCAAACAGGCCTCTTTGTTATTATTACCCCAAGAGAGCTGACAACCAGTCAGGGAATCAAATCTCCCTTATCATTTCCAGACTATTTTACCTTTCTTCACACACCCCATTGGCCGCAAACAGTTCTCTCAAAGATTCAGTCAAACCAATCTGCCGAGTCTGAAATGCCCGAACCCTTTCTGGCCTCATGTATTTGACTCCTACGCCATGGGGAAGTCCCCTTGGATTCCAAAAGAAAATTAAACTCCCTGGAATCCAAAACTAATAAACTTTCACAGAGTGGCCCCAGGTAGATTTGTTATCATGCTATTTCGGTCTCACCTAACCAATAAGAGGGCTGGTTGGCAAGTTCCCAGGATGGATATTCTCATATGAGCATTGGATTAGAGGAAGCCAAAAGATTTTCAGCCATCTACATGCTCAACTTACACCCCACCTGAGTTCTAAGGTAGAGATCTTGTGTCCATTGGGGCTTTGGAAGGCAATTAAAAGAAATAAAGCAAAGTATTATATTTTAATTGATGTAATCTTCAAGCTCCCAGTGGAATCTGGGTGGATATCTGACTAGAGTTACCCTAGGTATCAATAGATGACTATTCTGTGAAAGTGCAGTTAAGAGGACAAAACCTTACAAATACTGAACTTCATTAACATGTGTATCTGTTTGGGGGGGAACTGGCTCAGACTTCCAGGACTACAATTGAAAGAAGCCACCCAGACTTTCGTGGGATCTGAAGAGAGTGCCAAAGGGGGTAGAGGAGTGGGGAGGGCGGTGTAGAGAGGAATTGAGAAGGGTAGGTAGAGGGGAAGACACAAAGTGGGTTTATATTTTTATTTGCTTTTAGAGTGCCTGGATATTAGGCACACCAAATAATTCTTTCCAAACCAAAATAGCTTTCATCCATCACTAACATTGCAGGGTTTGTTTCTATTTTATTGTAAATATTTCAGTTAAAGGAAGACAAACAGACAAAAACAAAACAAAACAAAACAAAACAAAACAAAACAAAACTGTTTTATACAGTATCCAGAGTCAGACAGAAAATACAGAACGGAAAAGAAAGCCAATGACTAACAGATAAAACATGGAGACAAACCAAAGAAGAGAACTAGCTAGTTGCAAATTCACTCACCAGCTTCAGTGAGATGCAGTGATGGTCTCAGCAGCTAATAGAAATAGTCTAGCGCTGTCAGTCTTATCTTTAGTCCACACGGTGAAAGGAACAGACTTTATAAATGATTCATGGAGACATTTATTTCACTAATCCATTCTTAAAAAGTTTGTTATTGATCAAGATATCCTGCTTATAAAAATGAGTTTTTTAAAAAACAACCCTCTTACCCCAAATGTGACCTGACAGTAGGGACCACATTGTCAGAAGCAAGGGATGGAACTGTGGGTTGGAGTAGTGTGGCACCATTGGGATCTGTGGTCAGTAGGCCTCCAGGTGCCCTTCTCACCAAATCTGTTTCTCCACAAGGATTGAGGCAAGGTTTAAAAAATACTCACGCCCTGCACAGCTGGCTGTCATTAGCAGTTAAAGAGGAAAAAAAAAAATTGAGAGGTCAGCCTAGAACAAAACTGGCATCTGATATAGGAATGATCAGGGTACCATTTGACCTCCAGAATGGTAGGTCTAATTGTCTTGGCATGAAGAGGATGTTGACCTACCTACACAGCAAAACCATAGAATTAAGCTCATTGTCTTCCAAAGATGTCTTTATTTTAGTACATTCAGAACAGAAACAATGCGAGGACAATTTGATTCAAGATGGTGGTGGAGGTGGTGGTAGCAGCTGTTTATTTATCGCTCACTGTGATTTTTTTTAAGTTTACAATCAGAAATTGCATAGAATTTGTTTTCTATCTGAAAATGAAAACTTTGCATGAAGCTTCCAATTGGCAAAGGCAATCAAAGGTCAAACAGCTGTTGAAAACTTTGCCTCTTTCATCAGATGAGTGCCCTGGACCCTGCAAACATCTGACAAACAGAGTGGTGACTATTAGCCATCTGAGAGCCTTGAAAGCATCTATAACTCTGATTTTGTGAATGGAAGAGAAGTTCAGTGCTTTACTAAAGTCACACAAGGGGGCTACTACCCAAGTTGAGGTTAGGACTCAAGACTTCCTAGTTCCTAGGCCTGTGTATTGGCTAGGAGACTCCCCTCTCTCCCAGGAACATGGCAAATTCTTGATTCATTAAGGTCTTGCCATTTAATAAGCACACACACACACACACACACACACACACACACACACACACACTTGCACCCAGGTCTCATGACTGGTAGCAAGAAATAACCCAATCCATGATAGCCTTGGGGCCTGGCTTCACAGGCAGCTATTGAGTTTGTTTAAAAAGAGATGCAACTGACAAAATGTGCACCCCACACACAGGGTGGCTCCTGCTTCCTCTTCTGTGAACAACACATTCCATCTGAAGCCAAGGCCCTAGTTTGAGAAGTTGTATCTCCCCTCTCTGTTTCTTAGACAAGGGCCCAAATTGTGCACTCTGCTCTCCTGACCTGTCTCTTTTCTTCAGAGATCATATTCAGAAAAGATCAAATCAAACCCAATAATAGGAAAATTGGAAAGAGAAAGAAAAGACATATTAACCCCTGAAACCCCAGGAATTTCAAAGTCTTGAGTAAACTATGAGTTAACTGGTTTTTAGCATTTTAAAAATTACTTTAATGGACTTTTATTTGAGACTCCCAACCTTATTCTTCCCAAGACCCTCTCCTACACTCATGCCCCCAGTCACCACACAGAAAAAAGAGTTCAGCACCTGAAATCTGATGCATTGGCCGCTCATGTCCCAAAATTTAGGAAAAAGAATCAGGTATTATTTAGACTTCCATTCCCTAACCCAGCCTCTCCCTCCAAATAAACAAAATAAATGAATAGAATTGAGAAGACTACAAAGAAGAAAAGGGGGGAAGGAGAGAAAGGGGGAAACAAAAGAAAAAAATTAACAAAAACATATAAATCCAGAAAAGAAAAACTTCCCTGTTGAGTTTATTATTATTATTAATTATTATTATTATTAATTATTATTATTTTTCCCTGTAAGAACTAGACCCAGGGTACAATGGCCCCCTCCTAAGGGGAAATTCCACCGATGATTCTACCAATTTATTGGTCCTGTCTGGGCAGGGACCCCACCCCAGATTCTATCATTTTGGCCGGAGGGAAAAGCCCACTGAAGATGGGTCCTTGTGGTTTTGTGGTCGGAAGGGAGAATGTCCCTTCCCCACTCGGGTGCAACGTCCCTGGGTGGACTCAGTTTCCGGACCAGGGCGCTGACTCTGGCTGGGGGCGTCAGCTCTTTGATCCTTTTGTAAAATTCCTGGATCCAAAATCCGGAGAGAAGTGTGGACTCCGTACGATTCCGGGGTCTGGACAGACAGCAGCGCCCTCCCGGCCCTCCCGGCCCTCCCGCCTCCCCATCTAGCCTCAGAGCATCCTGTCCGGTGAGGGCTACTCAGGCTCGCTGCTGTTGGTGGTTTTTTCCCACTCCAGACTCTCCTCGCTGCGGGCTGGCGACGGCCGCGCCCGCAGGCCCTGAAACCTGCGGCACTCGGGGCAGACCCGGATGTGTGTGCAGCCGCGGGCCACCAGGGCGGCCTCTTGGGCCAGTCTCTGCGCCAGCTGGTCGGGCTCCCCGGCTCCGCACAGCTTGCCGTTGCTGAGCGTCGCTGTGCCCCTGGGTCGTCGCTCCTCCGGGATAGGTGGGCGGAGGGGCGGCACCCCAGCGCTGCGCCGGCGGGAGTGGACACTGTCCTGACACAGTATGATGCTGCGCAGCTCGGTCACCATCTCCTGGCAGACGGACACCTAGAGAAAACGAAGAAGTTACAGCCGAACCTCTTAGAACCAGTCCCCATGGGTCCCCTGCGGGCCTTTTCTGGTGGACGCTTAGGGGGCCGTGTCACAGAATGATATAATCTTGAGTGTAGAGATTATATGAAGGCCTCTCAAATCATCTCCTCACTCCCACCTTCCATTTAATATTCATATGCCCTCTATACCATCATGTTCAACAACTCTGCCAACTGGTTGCCCAGTCTTTGTTTGAACACCTTCAAAGAGCATGGGAAAGAGGCTCTACCATTTTTTCACATTTCTGTTAAATACTGCTTCTATCTACTGAGTTAACAATTCCTTTCCCTGATTATTTTCATCCATTGATACTAGTTAAATTTGGACCCTGAAGCCCACTAAATAAATAACCCCTCTACTGTATGTCATTCTTTCAAGTATTAGAAAAAACTACCGTATCTCCACCAACGTTTTGTTTTTAGGCTACAGATTCTCATTTCTTTTACTCAACCAGTTAGAGCTGAGATGATTCATTCTAATAACTAGAACAAAAGCCCCAGCAACACTACCCCCACACATCCACAATATCCTGATATGAAACCCTTGGGTCCAGCTGTGTTTCAGAATATCTTGGATTTTAGGAAGGTAATACAATAATTACATATCACACCCTATGGAGTCTAGGGCAGATCCTATATTCAAATATATTAATATTTCTGTAGCAAAATGTATGTACCTTCACACTGAGTAAGGTAAAGACCATAAACATTAGTTTTATGCCAATTCAAGTTTTGTTGCCAAATGTATTTGCATCAAACTTATAAAACTTTCCAAGCTTTTTAGGTTTCAGAATTATGGATGAAGAATCATGAACCTGGACTGCTACCACTGCTACTGACACTGCTACAGCTTCTGCTACTATTGTATCCATTTCACAGATGTGGAAATAGAGGTTCAGAGGTTATATATCTTGCTGAAAATTACTTGACTAATAAATACGTGACCCATAATTTGAACCTAAGCTTATCTACTCCAAAGAGCATGCATACTCTGTTTAGTTCTCTACCCTGTGCTAGAAAGGATGCTTCCCCAGATCATGATGGCAGAATAAGCCCCTGCTCTTTTATGTTCCTTCTTCCAGTCTTCCAGTCCTATTAACTGGCTAATGTAGCTCCTATTCTTCATTTTAGCTATTGGGAGTCCTCACTGAATATTTCAAGGTACCTTCAGACTATAGGTGAGCTCATGGGAGAGTAACCAAATGTGTACAGATCCTCTACTTGAAGCAGGTACAGAAAGGTAATATCGCCTAAAAGAATATAGCCCAAGTTAAGAATTGAGACCTGGATTCTATACAAACTATTGTTTTTAAATAGCAAAGACTCAAAGCAAGTCACATGACTTCTCTTTGCTTCTAATAATGACTATATTAGCTAAAACACACCTTCCTAACTTATTACATGTGAGAAGAATGTAACAACATGTATTTATTGACTATCACCTATGTACTAAGCACATGCTTACAGTGGGAATAAAAAGATAAAATACATAGTTCCTAATTGCACCATAGTGTATAAGTACTCTTTGCACAGGTTACAATGGTGTTGGAAAGGAGGAGGAATAACCAACTCTTCCAGCACAGGGAAGAAGGCAGGGGAGTTAGGGAAGGTCTCACAGGGGAAGGAGCACTGGAACTGGGTCTTTCTTTCTATAAGTAGTAAGTATAAGAAATAAGTAAATAGCACTCATTTAAGGACTGCACAAAGATAGAAAGCCAGTAAAGCTGTAGAGAGAAGTAGAAGGGAAACCGAAAGAGCTTGGTGCCAGGCAAGGCAAATGAGAAGAGAGCATCTGAAAAAAAAAAAATGTCCACTTTGTCAAGGTACACACCGAAGTCCAATAAGGCCGAATGTGTTCTCTTTGGTTCTGTCCATTAATAGGGACAAGAACTTTCAGTGCAGGGGTGGGGTGAAATCCTGGATTGAGGGCTGAATGGGAGGTGAGGAAGTGGAGACTAAAGCAAGCAGATCACATTGGTTTGGGAAAGGAGAGAGAGAGGGCAACAGCAATGGTAATATTGCTATTATTTTAAAATACAGAGTAAACTTGAGTATAATTTTAGATTTTTGGGAGAGAGCAGGCAGAAAAACTAAAGGGGAGAAAGAAGCTAATCCTAGATTAGCTGAGGAAAGATGGATAAAGGCAGAGATAGAAGGGTGACTGGAGCATCTGCTGTACCTACAAGGGTGGCTTTAGCTGTGGGTAAATTTTTAGGTGGGGTTTTTCATTTAGGACTGGTCACTCTTGATTTCTCAGTGATGTGGAAGTTAAAATTAACCTCTATGTATGAAGGAGCAAAGGGGTATGAGGAGAAGATAATGGCATGAGGTCCTGTTGGAAATGAGGAAGAGGCTGAGTGCTGAAGGATCAAAGGACTGGCAGGCAGTGTGGTATTGAGGCCCTATATAAGGCTGGACTCCATAAACATATAGGGCACTGTACACTTGTGCACTGTTAGGAGTTGTTTATCCAGCATCAATTAGTAAAGGAGGTTTTAGGAAGATCCAGAATTGGTAGATGAGATAGAGGCTAATGCATTTTAAAACCAAGGAATGCAATTAGGATGTAAGGATTTCTGCCCCTTTTCTGAGGTAGAATGGAAGTAGAATGGGATAAAGTCATCTTCTCAGACTCTTCAAGTTTCTGTGTGAAACTTTTATTAGCCCAATTTCTAAGCCACAGGTTTGGGAATTAAATTTATTTACAATTCCTGAGAAGAAAGATCTAATGCTTGGGCTCACCTGAATTTGGGATATCTCTAAGCATCTTTACTTGTAAGGAAAAAACATACTTTAAGATGGAAGAACTAAAGGCATTGTTTCCATTAGTAACCTGGTACTTTTGCCTATTTTTCTTTACAATAACATTTTAAATTATAGTTGTATAAGACTTTGTTGTTCATAAAACATTTTTCACATACTTATTTGTTGGGCTGTTTCATAGAAGAATCTGAAACCCAGAAGTTAAATGCCCTTTCTGTGGCTGCATAATTAACAAGTGATAAAACATTGACCCAGATCTTCTGTGCTCAGGTCTGTTCTGTTGGTGCTCCATACTCATGTGGGATTTCACAGGTTGTCTGAAATTACTTTTATAGGTTCATGAGCCTGTAAACTTTGCCCCTTCTGTCAACACTATAAGTCATACCCTTTCGGAGGTTTACCTCAGTAGCTTCAGCGTGTCGGAGAGTCCATAAAAACTCCAGCATAGCCATAAAAATGGCCACAATTAAGCCACAAATAAGAACCACAAAGATTCCACCAATATTCTCCATTCCTAGTCCTGTAAGAGAAAATTGTGTAAAAGAGCTGGAGACATAATCATTATACCAAAAATGCTACAGGGCACTTAAATGACAAGAACTTGAGTATTGTAGATGTTCTGCACACAAATTCCTTGAAGAGATATAACTATTCTTTTGGAAAAGAATGCAGCACAGCCAGAGTAAAAGAAGGGAAGGGGATCTCATAAGTGGAGGAGACTGGTGAAAAGCTTCCAAACAGGTGTTGCGGAGTGGAAGGTGAGGGTCATTTTAGAAAAGGGCACAGAAAAATTTTAATTTAGCCTATGTGGTCATGATACCAAAATACTTGTACATTCTAGCAGTTTCATACATATTTTAGTTAATGTTACTAATATAGATCAATTGTTTTAAACAAATTATGGATAGGAAAAATATGTTTACCTATCTATGTCAACATATTACTAAAATACTAATTTGAAAAATAGATTTCTAGTCCTTCCTCCAGACCTATTGAATCCATATCTCTGGACATGCGGCCCAGGAATCTGTATTTTAAAAAACATTTTACAGGTAACTCTTTTGCAGCCAGGCCTAAAATTAGTTTGCATGTTGATATTTTTGGAAGCATTGTACATGACTGTAAGTTACTTGAAGTCAAGCATAGTTTCTGATTGGATCTTCATTGCCTAGCATGATACTTGGCATATAGTATATGCTCTCTAATTATTTGTAGAATAATATGGTTGTTTCATTTCCACAGTGTTAAACCTTGAGTTTAAATGTGATAGCTAGGTACTGTTTTTGGTATTTAAGAAACCCACACTATAGGAGAGTGTCATAAACACACAAGCCCATGATTCCATGGGGGCCACAATCATAAATTAAAAAGCATCTTTTATGCAGAAAGATGCCCAGAGAATCACTTATGTCTTGTGTTATTCCAGAATGTTTACGCATTTGAGTGTTCAATCAGTAATACCATTGTGAGACAGACATGCTGCTATGTTAGTGTTAAAGAAAGCCATCTTCACACATTAGTAAGAAATGAGCCATGGTTCCAGAGCAGAAATATGACTACTTTCTGCACCTTAGAAAGCTGGAAAAGAGCCTTAAATAGGCATATCAGGATGCCTTGGGTTTCCTCTCACAAAGCCTCAAGTGGATGTCTAGTTTTTTGTTTTGGTTTTAAAATAACATAGAACTCTGCAGTGCCTGCCTATAATAATCTGCCACCATAGCTCCAAGGGCTGACATAATGACTGTGCCAAACAGACTATACACTCTGATCTGCAGGTATATGGAGTCAACTCTGGAGTACCTATGTGAATGAGAGCCTCTATTTTATTATTTTAAAACTCAATTCTAAGGGGAGGCATGTAGATTTTAGAGTAGATCTATCTTCGAGGCAGAAGGTGCTTGGGGTTCATTTAAAAACTCGTCCTTTTAACCTGAGACAATTTTGGCAGAAGATTTTTGAACATAGAAATATAAAGATCCTTGGGGCTGAGGGAGACAGCAAGGACACTTAAGAGGGAACGCACCAAGGATCTGGCTGGGGTGTGCAGGCAGATGCTCCAGCCACAGGTTTAAGGGTGGTGAGAACTGGGGTATTGGGATGTGCATCTGAGCATCGAAGATGAACTAGTTTCTCTAGCTGACTCCTGTGGAGAAAGGCCGAATGGATATCCCCAGTGAATGGTAAGTGACCAAGGATGCCCTCCTACTCAGGTACACAGTTCCCAAATGACTGTTGAGGTACTATATGCCTCTCCTACCACTTTGGCATAGTTCTGCCTGATACAGAAAAAAAAAGACTAGGATCCCTTTGAAGGGCCTCAACCTTCTCTTGTGTTTCTGCAGAGGAGGTGTTCTGCCCCCTCTTCATGTCTTTCTTTGCCTATCTCACTCACCACCTTGACTCTCCTCAATCTTTTCCTCCCCACTGATTCTCTTCCTCAGCACATACATACACATACACACACTTCTTAAAGGAAAAAGTTCTTCTCCCTCTAACTCTGTTTAGTGAACATCCTTTCTCTTTCCTTCCCAAGCTTTTTGAACGTTATCTATATCGCAACTATTTTAAGACATTTTAAAGCCCTTAAAATGCTTATCACCTTACATAAAAGCAAATTGAAGAAATGCACCCACATCTTCTGTTAAATGCATTTTTACATTTTTTGCTGCTGATGTAATTGAAAGGCAAGAAATGGTTAATTTATAAATGGTGTAATTTCTCAGCAATCATTGTGCAAAATGAGAAAAATCTAACCAAAAAATTGTTTCTAAATGTAATGAAGTTTTTATGAATATTAAATTTAAAAATTAAGGAAGTTGAAACAATGTCACATTTTTGGAGATATTTAATTAAACATGTCTTAATTCAATTTTGTAGTTTTCTTTTTGAATTTTGAAACTAATAATTTTCTTCAGACATCAAACATAATTTTGGATGCTGGAAAATCTTTTCGGCCCTAGGTAATTTTGTCTATGGTATCTGAAAGAGTAAATGTTTATGTTCTGAATTCACTTTTGTTTTTCCTATTCACTCCTCATCTCATACCATTTTGTCTTGTACCACTAAGGCTTCCCTCACCATATTCATCACAGAACATTTTATTTCTAAACTATTGGAAAATTTCCAGTCCTGAGCTTAAATGACCTCTTGTAGCACTTGTCATTGTCAACCACATCCCCTTCTTGGCTTTTATAAAATCAATGCTCTCTGCTCTCTTCCAATCTTCTCAATCACCTGTGAGGCACATTCTTTCTTCATTTTCCTGCATTTGATCTCTTGCCTCTCCTCCATGTACTGGGTTATTACCAAATCTTGTTGATTTTATCTTGAAAATACTTTTCAATTTCTTACCCTTATTTCTATCTCTCCTACCACTTCCCTAGTTCAGGCCCCCATTGTCTCTTGCAGTATCCTCCAAAATGACTTCCCTTCTTGTAGCTGTGTTCTCCTCAACTCTACTCTCCACATAGTTGCCTGGGTGATATTTCTGAAATGCAAAATCTAACTGTAACACATCCTTGGTAACACAGAACTGTTTACAGATCCCAGCATACATCATTGTTGCTCCTACTTTCTGTACCTTTACTCCTATTAGCACCTCTGCCTGGAACTATCCTCAATCCCCAGACATACACCTGGCTAACCTCAATCTCTCCTTTAAGATTGAGCTCCGGAGTCACTTTCTCCAGGCCATTTTCTCTGATGTTACCTAACTCTATTATATTGCTTTTGTGTTTCACTGATAATGCATCATGTAGTACTCTAATAACTGCATAAAATAATACATTAATTTAATTTTATATATCTGGATCTCCCCTCCAGACTGTGAATTCCACAAGGAAAATCCACATTTTGTTCAACTCTGTAACTCCACAATCACGGTGCCTGGACTATAATAAGAGCCCAATAAATGTTTGTTAAAAGAATGAGCAGAAAGAAAGGATAAAGACATACCAGATGTAGAAGCATGAATTATCATAAGCTTTGGATCCATACTGTGATATGTAGTCATTTCTAATTAAATTTTGTTTGAAATAATAGTAAAGTGTGACAGCCCTTGTTGAGTGCTCCCAGCCTGGCTACGGAGGCAGATGGCTCAGACTGTACTTGAGTAGCTGGCCAAAGTAGGAATAACATTGACTGGACAACACACAATGTGGCAGGTGTGAGGACACGGGAGAGGGTTATAAGCAGACAGGTGATCTGTGCTGGTATAATTTTGATTAGATTAGGGAAAGCTTCCTGGAGGACTTGAAGTTTTAAAGTTTCAACAGGATGCTGCTGGAAACCATGAATCACTGAAACACCCTATAGTCTTTCTTTCCCAGCTTGTTAAGCATGGGCGTTGGCTCCAGCATGCTGATTCTTGGCTGAGTAGTGTCCTCATTTTAGGAGCAAGCCTTTTATACCCCTCATGCCTTTAGGAACTTACTGGATAGTGGAAGCACGAATAGATTGCTGGCAGAGTCAGAGCTGAGAAACAGATGGCATGAGGAATGGGAAGCAAGTGTAAAGAGAGTGCAGCATTTCTGTTTAACACTGTCATCAGTCATTCTCCTAGAAGTCAAATGCCTTCCACAGCACACAACAGAGCAGGCTTCGATGTGGACTCCCTCCAGCCCGACCACAGGCCCTCACTGCACTCACATATGCTTCAGCACCTATAAGAGGGGAGCCATCTAATCACACTTTCCCTTCCCTTATTCAGAAATCATCTAAACAGATGGCTCTCAAACTGGGATTTTCTCCCGACACTTGAGTCTCTGAGCTTCAGCTATGCTCCAGACACAAAACTGTATTAATTGAAACAGAATTGAACTCTCCCTGCAAACTCATGGTTAGTTAAATACTTTGGTGTCATACACAGGTTGCCCACAAATGATAGTTAACAAATGAAAATGAATAACTTTGTTTCTAAAACTGCAGAGGGGAATGGCAGCCTGGAAAGTAGTACCTTTGAGTAGATTTTAATCTCCACCTACCCATCTCCACTACCTGCAGTTCTGACTGGTGAATAATCACCTCTTGGATTCAGGAGCACATATGTCTCAGGCCTTAAAATCCTTGCATATTGCCAGGTAGTACTGTGAAAATTTTTGACTGAGATATAGGAAAGTTCTTTTTGAACAAGGAAGAGGTAGCTGTAGCCTGGAAGGCAGAGACAGAGGCCACAAGAGCCACTGAGGCAGGTGAACAGAGAGGAAAGATGGTGCCACAATCTCATCAAGGAGTTTCCACAAACTGAGACTATGCTAGGTGCCAAAACACTGTGCAATGTTCACCACTGGAAACATTTGACAAGAACATGAATGTTTTGACCAATCTGACTTTCAAGCACTTTCTATTTCGAAGTCACATTCACCTACATCGTGTAACTATGTTAAGTGGTCCTGAAGGAGGGCTTGGTTGGGACCCCTGTAGTAGCCTTCTCAGCATCCCAGCTTCACTTTTCTTTGCCCTATAGCTTAACAATAGATTGTCCACAGTGGCTTGACCCAGAGCTTGGATCATCCCCTGCCATACAAAGAAACTTACAATCCTTCTGGTCTAGCATTCTTTCCAGACTACTCCCATCTTTGTTCCTGGGTTGCTAACACCACCAGAGGACCATGTTGCCAGAGGAACGGCTCTATGAAGCACAACAGAACGCCTCCCCGCCCTGTAACTATCATGTAACTCCTGGAATAATGCCCAGATTTTCTCCTAAAGTCCCTAAGCTAGACTGAGAAGGCAAGGCACTTTCGGAAGGTGTTAACCTGCTGCCTTCTCAGATCACTGGTGTTCTGACAATAAACGCTTATTCTAAATATCCCAACTCCTGTGTTGGTCTATTGGCTGAGCCCAGACTCAGTTGCCCTCCAGTTTTAGTCCCATCTCCACAGACTTATTTGTTGTAAATAGCAACTTCACAAGCCTATGTGTGAGCTGACCTGTATGGTCTTCCTAGGAAATATAAAGTAACTCATCATATCATGTTTGTCCTGCTGAGAACTATGAAATAGTAAGCTTGCCATTTCTTCTTTCATTCACTGTGACATCTGTTGATCTAGCAGATTCTGGAGACAGTGATGGAGAGGAATAGGAAAGGAACACAAAATAAAAGAGGGATGGAAGAGGCATTTGATAAATTTTGCAATTTATCAAAACAAGTTATGGGAGAGGCACTTTATAATTTATCAAAATATGAGTTCAAGCACTTCATTTTTTAAAACATTTCCTATCTCATTCAATTATCATTAAAACTCTGTAAAGAAGGACTATCATCTGAATTTTACAGTTAAAGAAATGAAAATTCAGAGAACTTAAGTAAGTTGCCCAACTTTTCACACCTAAGATGTGAAATCTAGATATATCTGACTTCCTGGCTAATGCTCTTTATAAAAATCAAGCTCACCTTTTATGAGTGTTTACTATGAACAAAGTTATCATGCTAAACATTTTAATTCAATCCTATTAGTTGCCTTGTGAAATCAGCTCTACTCTTACCCCCATACTGACAGAAACTCAGGTCTTAGAGTCAGGTAACTTGCTCAGAGTCCTATGGCTGGTGAGGGGAAGTGCCAGATTCAAACTGAAGCCAGAGCCTGATCCCTGATCCGTACCCTACACCATCTCTTCCAGAAGCTTGGGTCCCTCAAGCATGACTGCAGAATTCAACTTGGCACTCTGATGACTGAATTCATTCCTGGGACACCCCCATTCCCAGAGTAACTGGGAAGAGGGACCTAAGCATGGGGCTATTAGTTCCACTGATAAATCTCCTTTCTCTCTTTGAGAACATTACATAAAATGTTTAAATCATGATTTATTGACTTAATCTTGTCTCAGTTTCCAAACAAAGTCGGGCCACTGTTTTAATTGTTGGCCTTTGATGCAGGCACACTGGTCACTATTTGCCTCTGTTCCTGATCATGCTTTCTGGCACTCTCCTGGAGTTTCTCCGTCTCTTGGCAGTAATCTGATTTGATTAAAGAGTAGCTTCCTCTGCAAGCATCAATCTGGAACACTATCTAAACTCCCACATTTGGGTTTCCAGCCTTGGTTCTCCCCAGAGAATCCAGAGAACCAGGATAATCAGGCTGGGCCTCCTAAGAAGAAAGAGAGAGGAAAAAGTCCCCAGAATTCCTCTCCCACCCCCTCCCCCGCCACCGCACCCTGCATCACTCACCCCTACTCTTGCTAAGAAGTCTCACACTTTCATTCCTTGCTGTGCCAGACAAGCAAACTTCCTGCTCTCTAAGGATTTTGTGAGTCAATGCCAACTGCCTCTTTTTTTACCCTGGAAAGGGGACCCTGATTTTCACAGCCTGGTGATATATTTATATTTCTTTGAAGCTTGATTGTGAGCTCGGGGTTTTTCAAGATAAAGGTATTTAATTTCCTTGGAATTCACCGACTATTTTTTTTGTCTAGCAATTGTTCTGTAAAGCCTTTGGCAATCCAATCCTTTTGAATTGGAATGCTTGCATCTGTGAATGGTTAGCTATATATATCTATATATCTATCTCTCTATATATATACATTATACATATAAATATATGTATGTATATGTATAATGTATACATGAGTTGAGCGAGAAAATAAATAGACAAGTGTTTTGGAAAAGAAAAAGAAAAAAACAAAACAGCTTGGAATGAAGCTTGCGTCTTCCATAATTCTCCAGTCTTCCATATGATCTGCCATTTCATTTTTAAGCTGTGAATAAAGGTAGATAGATGGTCACTGGGCTATAGGCAGGGAAAGAAATAGGAAAAGAAGACACAAAGGGGTAATGCTGTGGTTCTCACCGGAGCCACGTAAGACCTGGCAAAAAGACTCAAGATTGGTGGTATCATCCCAATGTTAAGATTCTTCTCTGGAATTTGGAAATGATGCATGAACTGTAACATTGGATTAGAAGTGGGATAGCAAACTCGCTTCTTTGAAATTTCTTGTATTTTAATAGGATAACAAAATAGAAAAGAATTATGTTAGGCACCACACATTGTCTTGTACTTTCTAACTAAAACCAAGTGCTTATAGCCACTCTTACTTTCAGGTTTCCCAAAACAGGACCCCTCTCATAGTTTCCCTTCACCTCCATCCTTTTTACCTGTTCCATATTTTTCTCCTTCCTTTAGGCATATGTGAAAGCTAACTGATTCAAATTAAAGAGAGAAAGATCACATGAAAGCAGCTTTAAAAAGCAAATTAAAACAACTGCTCTGTTCGATTTGAGACATGAGGAAAAAAAAATGTTCCTGTGGCTCCATTCTTGGCAACTATTTGAAGACTTAAATGAAGAGATATTTTGGGTCATATTGGTCCTGTTCTTCTGTCACAGGAGGGATTCTCTTGAGCAATGAGTTATATTCTGTAAGTCTGATGGCTAATTTCCCAGAGAGAAACCAAGCAATGGTGCCTCTCATTCCAGGAGAGTGTTTCTCTTTGGCTTGAAGGAGGTCACATGGACCTTCGCTTGGCCAGGAAGCCTTTCAGCCCATCTCAGTAATGTTTCTTTGGGCTTCAGCCATGGCAGAAATTAAACTAGCACTAGCTGTTATTAAACTAGCACTAGCTGTTATGGCTAGGATAGGAGCAGAATACCTGGCTCTTACGGTAATTTGTACATCTCCCAGACAGCCCCTCTTGGACATCACTGCTTATTAATACAACTCACCCTCTTGTTCCAAAGGATGATCACAGAGAAGCAAGTTAACATTGGCTGATTGATAGAACCCTAGCATCTTCTGAAGCACTGGGACCTGAGTTTATTATCCCTTCCACGGTTTATTATCCCTTTTCATCTGCTTGGTTCTCTTCTCCATGCCAGGGAACATTTGGCCCCCAAATGCAAATTGGATTTTGTTCACTCCTTTCCATTTTCCCTGGGAGCCTGAACTTTCTGTCTGTCTCCCCTTTCCATCCATCCTGAACTCTGCTATCAGTTTAGTCTTCCTAAATCTCTGGAATGGGGAATAATTTCCAAAGCCAACCACTCTGTAAAAATGATAACAGTTTTTCTATAAATGTACCTAATTTCTTCCCCAAATTCCTATTTGATTGCCCAAAACATAGAGAATTCTCAGTCATTTCAGTTTTAAATTTAGTTAAGTGCAACGTTTCTCTGCTTTCCCTTCAGCCCAGGATGTTTTTCAAGTCTAGGCTGGAAAGGAAATTATGTGTCATGGCATGGGGGTGGGGTTAGGTATCTGGTCTTAATGCTGGATTCCACTTAGATTTCCAATATTCTTATCTGGGGCCCAGGAAAATGCAGACCTATTACTGGGCACTCCCCACCCTCATCCCCAGGTGCCATCTCTCATGCCCTAAATCCACCAGGACACGATTCATATTTCTGAAGCTTGACAAGCTCCAGAAGCAAGCAAAAATCTTATATCTGTTGGAATCCCCAACTAGTCTAAGAGTCATATCCAATACTCTCCACTTCTGAGCGGGGCACAAGTCTTCTTTTCAGGGATTCACCACCTTCACGTGTCCTTTCTAACTCAGAAACTCTCTGCCCCAGCCAGGGCATCCTTTTAGTAACTGGTTTTCAGACAAGGTAGCCTGCCTTTTCTATTATTTTTTCACTGTCTGTCTTCTAGTGTCAACTTTATGCCAAGCTTCCTTAAAGTATTAGTCTTCTGTATTCTAAAATACTTTTCCAGCAAATCGAACATCTTGACTTCTAAGAACATTGTTTCTGATATTATTCATACGACTTCTTTTAGACTGAAAGCCAATTTGACTCTATTTTTCCTGAGGCAACAACTGTCCCATGGGACCATGAATGCCACTAAAAGCTCAGAATTCTATCCCACAACACCTGCTTTCATCATGCCACATCTCACCCCAGACAGAACCTTTGAAGTCTGTAGCCAATACCCTCAAACCTGGTCCAGTATGGTGTTAATGTGCCAAAGCATATGCAAAACTCTGGGATGTTTATAGGGCATCTTCTTGGGATGCTGATTTTACTTCCAATTTAGGTGCAAAGACATTTTTACATTAAATAAACATGCCTATATTATGTTGTGAGATGCAAAATTCACATGTTTTTAGGACAAAACAGTACAAGCATGGTGGGCTGCTTTAGATTATGTTGCTAGATACTAAGAGTGCATGCTTGGTCTCCTCTGCTATTAATCCCTTCCATGAGAAAGTCTGAGACATATTGGTTTGAAGTCCAAATGTCTTTACTCAGTTTTTAATGCCCTCCTAGCTCCGATCTCATTCTACTTACCCAAACCAATTTCTGAGTATAACAACTATGCTCCATAGCATCCTAAAACACTGACTCTTGATAAATGCTTCAAGGTCCAGGCCAAACATCTCTGTAAAGCCCTCCCTGACTTTTGCTCAGAATTAATCACTTCTTCCTCTGGGCTTCATAACACTTTATAGCTCTATTAAAGCAGTCCCGTAGTGCAACCATTATAAAGACTATTTGTGCCACTCTCTAGGTTCTAAACCTCTTTAGGGCAGGGCCCTGTCTTACTCCTTTTCATCATCTTAGAGTCTAGCACAGTGCCTGATGTTCACAGTGTTTGTTAGATGCAATGGGGACTATGTAAATACTTTCTATGCCAAAACCTGGGGTGTCAGCGTTACTGTGTGGGAGGAATCAGACATAAAATGAGGGTGGAAATGGTACCAGGCTGAAGGTCCTTGAGAAGCTTGCTCATTCATTTATTCATTGTTTATCCTTTCACTAAATACTGATGTCAGATAATATGCTGGTCACTGGGATACAAAAATAAATAAGACACAATCCCTGTCCTTGAGTTCCTCATAGTTCATGAGAGACAGATATCAAAAGACACAAAAATAAATGCCCTAAGTGTTGATTTTAGAAGAGCTATCTAGCCTTCAGGAGAACAGGATGGATAGGTACACTTGTGGCTGGTGGATACTATTTAGACCTCTCATTGTGGCTTATTGTTCCTTTAGGACTAGATTTTAGAATAAAATTAGCACTCGTTTCCTTTCTGCCAGGCACTGTGCTGAGTGTTTAACATGATTTAATACCTTCAATATTCATAATAGCCCTGGAAGGTGGCATTATTATTATTACCTCTATTTTCCACCGAAGGAGACTAAGGCTCAAGGACCTTTTGTTATATATATATATATATATATATTTATCTGTCTATGGAGTGTCTATGGAGTGGAGTCCATTTGACCCAGTGCCCATGATCTTGAATTCTCTCAAAACTGCCTCAGGGAGGAGAACCATACTAGTGGCTCTCAGCAGAACAAACAGGTATACACGGGGTAAAAGTTTGAAGAACTCCATTCTTGGAGAGTAGCAGATAGGGAAGATAAAAGGAATCCATTGGATTTTAAATGACATCTAAAATGGGAGAGAGATGATCTAAATCAAGGTCCGTTGAGTGGAAACTGTAAGGTACTCAGATCCTATGTCACCATCTCTGTGTGTTTGCCAATTTTACTATTCACCAACTGTTTCTCTACAGAATTAGCAGCATATATAAATAAACACAAATAAGTATATAAGTGCATAAAAGGGAAGGACTTGTTGCTGGGTTTAGCAGTCAGGGATGAAAGGGAAACTGGAGAGATGAGATCAACTCAGTAGTGACTCTCCAGGGTAAACCAGTTCCAAGAGATCAAACAAGATCAGGTTTACAAAGGAAAAGAAAGCTGGGGAAAGGAGGAGAGGAGGGAGGCTTGAAGCTAGCTTGAGCTGGCAGCTTGGTGGGAACCAAAGTAGACCTGTGGGGTTTCCTACACCACTCTGAGGCTCTGAGTCCTTGCTCTAGGATACCTCCTGCTTTGCTCCAGCCTCTGTCATCTGCATATGTTCAGTTGGCTATTCAGGATCAGGAACAACTGGATTGTGTGGAGAGCTGTGGGAGTAAAGGCTACTCAGGAAAGTAATTACAAGCACAGTTTCATTAGTCGCTTTAGCATGGACCAGGAGAATGCAGTAATTGGTAGCTTTGCTAGCTATTAGTCAGTAGCTTTAATCACACATCCCACATTTACTGAGTATCTATTATGTGCAAGGCTCTGGGGTGGGGGGAGGCTAGGGACATAGAAGCAATGAGACTGGGTCCATGTCTAAAGTACCATTATCCAGGCAGAGAATACCAAGAAATGTGATGTAGTATGTTAAGTGCCCTGTCCAAAGTCAAAGAAAGCACCTGACCTACTGTGAGACAGCGAGACATAGAGGGAACCAAGGGCTTCCTGGGAGACTTATACTAAGACATTCGTCAGAAGAAGGATTCAAGGTCCTTTGCTTTTAGTCCCAGGTACACTTTTCCATTTCTGCTTTAGAGTGCTCCAAATCAACAGCCAATACTGTTTCCCTCATCTCCTTGGTAAAATCGCACCCTTTCCCACCACTCTCAAATTCATTATCACAGAACAACATTAACATATATTAACTTATTAATAATATCATTTTATTTTGACTATTCCAGGCCTGGTCAGATTTAGATTGTTTTCAATTCATGTGTCTTTTTATGGGGAGGGGCTTATGAAGGAGCATTTTGCTACCTATACCTTCCCTAGTATAAACTCTCCAGGCAGCCTACCTCTTTTCATGGGAATCTTTTTCTGCTCCATGTGCACCACCTGCAGTCCCTGTGCACAGCCCTGCCCACTGCATTAATTTCTGTCTCCACACTTTTCCTCAAGGTGCTTATTATCTGCAGCACCCTCTCTCCACCCTCCCTGCCTATTTAGGACATTTCTCCTGCTTCCCTCATCCATCAAAAGAAGGATCTAGGGTCTTTTCTATCCAAAAATAGAATTTCATTCTATTCAATCCACAAAAGTTTCCTGGTACTTTTCTCTGTACCTTCCCCATCCTTTTTTTGGTCTGAGTTACCGTCCTCCACACTTGACCTTTGGGGAATGGAGAACCAAGAAATGTGTGGCCTCACTGGGTTCCTGCGATGAGAAGGGCAGCATTTCCTCTAAATTACAAAGGGTCGGCCCACATAGGTCCATATTCCTGAGACCTCTCCTTCCCGGATGGAAATCCATGCTTAGAAACACAAAGTCACTCATTCACTGTCTCATCATGGAGAATTATTCATGAGCAGGGAGGGAAGCACATAGTATTATTAATTTTACTCCTCAGCTACCTGCTTAGAGGAGAACATGTAATAGTAAATTTGTTGCATATTTTAGCAAGGCAACAGTGGAGTACTAGGGCAATCTATATGATTTATTGTCCAAAACAGAGTATTTTGAGAATGAAGAGGGCTCTAAAAAGAGCTAACAGGCATTAACTGATCTGTAACAGATGTAATACAGGACCACCCTGGGCAAGCCAGGATATGTTTTCCCCCTGTAGAAAATCCTGGGTGCTCAGGGACATTCAACAACACCTGTCAGTGTCTGCTTTTTTGTCAGCCTGATTTAATATTCATTCATTCATTCATTCATTCATTTATTCATTCATTCAATAAAATATCCATGTTCCACGCCCTAAGGACAAGCCTGTGAAGAAGACGAACTCTGACCTCATGAAAGTTGACATTTTGGTAGAGGAGGTGGGAATAAACAAATAAATGAATGGAAAATATAATATCAGATAGTGGTGAGGTTGGAAAGAAAAATAAAGCAGGAGTCGGGTAATGGGGAGCGATGCATGGGGTGGGGAGGGAAGATCTCTTTGAGGGAGCTTCCTTAAGGAGGCCAGGAAGAGGCCCTGAGGTGGCAGCAGCCTGAGATTTGGGGAACAGAAAGAAAAGGGCAAAGTTGAGGAAGGAACAGAATAGGTAGGGGTCTGAGGTTCCAGAAAGCTTGAATTTAATTCTGAGTGTTATGGGAAACCATTGGAAGGCTTGTGCAGGGGAATGATGCAATCTTATTTGCATCTTAAAAAGAATCACTCTGGCTACTGGTGGAGAATACACTGTAGAGGGATAAGAATAGGAAAAAGGGAACTAGGCTATTCAATTGTACAGTCATGAGATAACGAGGCATGAGCCAGGGTGTAAGTGGTGGTGCTGGGGGTAAGAGGTGGCTGGATTCAGGAGACATGGTGGAGGCAATCTCTAGCACTTGTGAACCAGGTGGACATTGGGTATCTACAATACGCCAGGACCCTGAGATAGGACTGACACCCAGCAAGTCCCAGCCTAGCCTTAAGTTCCTTCCAAGTCTTGTTCTCAGTGTGTCCTAGAAGTCACTAGCTGAAATTTGGATACCAAAAACAAGCTGCTTTGGTCTTCTATGGTAGGAAGGGGAAGGCCCTGAACATCCTTACCTTTGGCTCTGTGATCTTCTTCCTTGGGGCACTTCCCCCCTTCCCACCATTTGCGCTTCAGAATTTCCAGGCGGTTGTTCTCCTGCAGCTGGAGAATGGCCAGATCAAATTCATCCCGGAAAACTGAGCCTGTGGGGTCACAGGAGAGCCCAGAACACAGGATGTTAGTGCCCTCTGATGTATCACTTTACTTCCTTTCGAGGGAAACCTCCTCACTACTCTGCCCCCTTCACCTCAGGGGATGAGTGTTAGATGTAGCACCTGGGGTCAGGGTAGGGATCTCTGTAGGAACACTGCTCTCTACTATGCTGTCTGAGGACTCTTAGTGGAGAAGAGGGATTCTGGCTTCATGCAGGGCCCTCAGGCATTTCTACTTTCCTTCTCTTCATGCTGATTGGCATGTTTATCCCCTGGCCAAGACCCCAGTATGGGTGAAGTGACTGCTTTCCAGGTGGCGCCCTGCCTTCCCACCTGGGTCCCACCACTTTCTATCCATTAACTGACATACAAGAAGCTGGTTGCAAAGCTTCCCATCCGGGAGGCCAAGAAGGGAAATATGTGACAGAAACCTCAGTTGGGCAGTTGTTTATTTTCTACTTTATTTAAATTAATTTCTCAGGCATTTTTAACTCTCACTACATTATACCAAATAGTTGTTTACCCTGAGAAGCCACCAATGAGAGAGAGAGAGAGAGAGAGAGAGAGAGAGAGAGAGAGAGAGAGAGAGAGAAGGCGGGGGGCGGGGGCGGGGAGAGAGAGAAGAGAAGCACCCAAGAGTGTGATGGGAGCTCCTCTCCTCTTTCTATGTGGAGAATCCAGTCACCAGGCATCCTATACCCTCATAGCTGCCTGCCAAGTGCCCTAGACCCATGGTCCCAGTCATCACCCAGCTCACACTGCTCCTCCCTCCCTCCTCAGACAGAAAGCTTCTGTTCAGTTCAATTTTTTTTTTTTTTAATTTTCTAATGGAATCCATTGGTCAAGGAGCTTTGGTTCTGGAATTTGGTTTTAATCACAAAAACAGGCTTAACTGAAACTGTGGAAAGCTCAATGCTCCAGCTAGTCTCAGATCTGAGATCATTAAGAAAAAGCTTCCAAGAGGCTAGAAATCAACTAAACTGCCCGGTTTTCTTGCCCAAGCTCTGTGAAGGCTTGATGTGGACAGATATCCCAGGGGGAAAAAGGCTATGGTAAAAAAATTCAAGCAGAAGCTTGGAACAAGTGGATTAGTGCTCTCAAATTCCCATGTGCATAGGAATTACCTAGGGATTTTGTTGACCTGTAGACTGATTCAATGGGTCTGCATTTCTAATAAGCTCCAAGGGGATGCCCTGCTGCTGGGCCATGGACTGCACTTTGACAGGCAAGGAACTAGATAAGCTCCCAGGTCTTTTTGGATTCTGACAGCCATGACTCTACAAATAGAGTCTTCCTTACTATAGGTACAACTATGCCTGGGCATGCAAACCCCAAGCCTGCAGTACCAAATATGTCTTTGTAACTGATTGGGTAAACATCAACAGTACCTCATGAATAGTAGATACTTAATACACATCTGCAGTGAATGGCTATATGAACTAACAGAAGATGTTAGGTGGTAGACTAAAGAATATTCCAGTTTTGGAGACAACTGTCCAGCCCAATAAGGCATTTCAAGTAGTTTTCAAATCATTTTCAAGCCAACCTCAATAGCCTACCAGAAGTCCCATGAAAGGATTATTCTGCATATTCCATGTTTGTTTATTTAGTTCCTAAACCACCTGACTGATTTTCCATCACACTCTTTGTTCTGTTTCTCTTAATTTTCCTAAGTCCACCAACATTGCTTGTTCTATAGTTATCCCCTTAACCTACAGCTTAAGAATGACACACATGCTTGAATTTCCTGGACATAACCTCAGTTGAACCTAAATTCTATCATATCAGTGGACTGTGAAATGCTCTTTCCAGCCTGATGTGAGAACCTGAACTAGTCCACAGCTTACCTTCCTGCCTATCCTGTTCTGTCCAGCTGGTAGGACCCACTGACAACATAGTCTGGTGAGCTAAGTGCTAAATTTAGAGACAGGCATCCTAGGCTCAAGCCCAGTTTGCTTCTCTACTTGTTCTGTGACCTAGAACAAGTAATTTAGAGGCTCTGAATCTTAGTTCTATCTTCTCGAATGGAAGGACCTTGAAAGTGGGATGATCAAGTAAGATAGCACATGTGAAAATAGAATTATGTCATATACAGAATAAATGCATTTCTCTCCTTGTTTCTTTGGTTATTAAAGAAAATTTCTAGAGTCAATCTGCTTTATGTCAACTCTCTATTGGTTTGTTCCATGAAAACTTTTGAAGTATATTTGAGTTAAATTTGGTTTAATGCTAGATTATTATCATTTTGTGGTTCACTCCACCATCTTGAAATAAAATGTTAGCCAATACATCTCTCCAAGAGGCCTATAATCTGCAATATTAATGAGCATCAATTAAATTTAATGGTAAGTGAAGAGTATGCAAGTTTGTGATTGTCTTGAGTGAGGCCTCCAGTTTAGAGTTTACAGAGTTCAAGGATGAACCATACTAACACCTATGTTCATTGGTTTGATTTCTGATCAGTCTTTAAGAAGTCATCTGCTTTTCTCATATAACATAGGTAACTATGAGAAAGATGGAGAGGGCACCAATGTTCCCCAAAACAGGCTAAGTAAGAGACACTGTGGCAAGTTACCTGACAAGATTATTAAATTTAACTTTCTCAATAATCCTATGGGGTAGGTATTAGAAACCTAATTTTACAAATGAGATAACAGATTCAGAGAGCTTAAATATCCTAAACAAGTTCCCACAGCCAGTAACCAGGATGCATTCCCAGTTCTGCCTGACTTCAAATTAATGTTCTTCACACTTCACAGGTCTAAGTGAAGCCTATTATTTATAGAGCTCTGAGTTAGATAAAAATCAAAAGAAGGGATGTGTAAGATAACAGCAAAAATGTACATACTACATATCAATTTCCCCACATGATCTGGTGGCCTCACTTCCTGCTTCTTCCTCTGCTGCCTCCTATGAGGACAGCCTTGTATGAAGTCAGCCCTATACAACATGGCTCTCAGTGGTGTGTTGGGAAGAGTACATATCTAAATCACTTGGGGAACATTTTTGGATCCCCTCCACAATCACAACAAGCAGCTAAAAGTATTCCCCCTCACCTTCTGGAAGAGGTACTGTCAGCAGGGGAAGGCCCAAAGCACAAATATCCTTTAGAAAGTATAGCTTGGACACCTTTCTGGAAGCCAAACATCTCTACCTTCTTACAACAAACCAGATGGCACACAGTCAGCAAGCTAAATACCAGAGCTTTACCACCCATTCTCAATTATGTACCCTGATTTAGAGTAGGTACATCAGTGAGAGCCACAAATGATTTGAAAGCCATCTCATACAATCACGTCAGCCCTACTTTGTAGTAAAACTTTCACCAGGGACGCTAATAGCAAAATTAATTCATTTGAGTTTCACCATCTTTTCCTCTTCCTTTCTACTGCTAATAGAGATATTATTAATAGACAGAGAAATGGCCAAAGGGCAGAAAGCAGCAGAGGGGAAAACAAAAGGCCTAAAGAATCCACCAAGGGCATCAACAGGCCCTTTAATAATTAACCAACTAATAACTAATCAATTAACCCTTCAATAATTAAGGAATGAGAACTGATCACTGATTAGTGGAAGTATGTGGGTTTGCTTCTTTTTTTTTTTTAACCTCAACAATGCCTGCCTAAAGTCTCTTTTAAACTGGTTCTAGAAACAAAGGTTGTTGAGTTCACTGCTGCATTCAGTGGTTCTAGCTACTCTGATTCTGCCTGCGTGAAGCTACCCAAGGAGGCTATTGCTCTGCATACCGACTGGCATGCCAATTCCATAGCCCTTGGTGTCCAGTAGGCCCCCAATCTGAGTGAGGTTGCAGTTTCGCTGCCGGTAATACTCATTCATGGTGGACTCCAGAAGGAAGGCATAGTTGGAATTCAACACCCTGGCGATTCCCTCTTCCGTGCTCTTCACAAACACACTTGGCTGCTTGGAATACATGTAATTCCACATGCGTTGGTAGGTCTGATAGCGAGAATTCTGGGAAAAGAACACAAGGATTGGGAAAAGAGAAAAGGAAATGTTGTTTTAAAAAGGAAGGGAATCAAAGTGGGCCTTAAGATTCTGGCCTTTCTACTGCTCAACACCCCCATTATATTCAAAAACCTTTTCCCTTTCCATTATCTCTCAACTATCACTGCATAATGCCTTTGATACCTTTCATAGAAGGTCAAAGAAGGAAAGGATCCTAAGGCACTGTGACTTCTGCCTGATGGTTTGATGATATTTTTCTTTATCTACACTAGCAAGTTCTTTCATTGCCAACTCCCGTGTTCCGAAGAATGGAAATTCTGGTTGTGTCTTTTATTGTCCTTCAGATTGGGGGCAGTGAACTCAGGTTCATTCAGGACTTTTAAAGACACACCATCTGCAGGAACAATACCAGCTCTTTTCTATCAACCCTAAACTAATAATCAGTCAAATAATAACAAATAATAACAAGAATAAGAGAATTTGGGGAGTCTATCCAAATCCTGTGTTTGCATGATGCTATCACCGGTCCCTGTGCCAACAGGAACTGAGACTTGTATGGAAAACAGAAAACTGAAGGCTTCGGACTTGTTTCATGTGAAAATGAACTTCTTGGGTAGTAAGTTGGTTAGATACCTATTAACTCTAGGAGTAATCTGCTTCCCTAAGATTTTGCAGCAAGTGAAAACTACTTCTCTGTCCAGTCCAGCTCTGTCGGCCTTGGTGATCAATCTCTTGTTCTGTCAGCCAGCACATCACTGTGGCAGGGCCTTCTCCTGAGCCTTGCAAGGGAACCTCAAAATAGCCATTAGGGTCCTGATCTGAGACCTATCTAGTATAGAATCAACAAAACCAGTTCATCTTAACCTAGTATTCCTTACACGTTGGTCATTTGTGTATTAGTCTAAACTTAGAAAATTTAACTTAGAAAAAAATTTAAATATATATGTTAGCCTCATCCTATGCAGTAATTTAAGTACAGATTAGATTTACCAAATATATTTTTTTAATACTCATTAAAATAAATATAAAACTATTGCAATTAAAAAAAGCAGTTCTGCCAGAGAGCATTTGATATCTTGCTTCTATGTTGTCAGTTCGGCTCAGATGAACTTCTATAAAAATTCTCTACAGGTTTGGACATTTCTTACAATGACATTTACTTGATGTAGTCCTCAGGATTCCCACCCAGGACCACCCTGAAGACCTGGACCTGCTACTAGATACAAGCAAGGGCCCATGGTGCCCCAATGGCTCCCCGCTTTGCATCAGGTGAATTAGGGTCAACTTCTCTTGGAATTCTGGAGCTCTTTTCTTTAAGTAGCAGGCCATGACTTTGCGCTGTTCTTAGAAAGTCCTTGAGGTAGGTAAGGGTTGAGATAACCCAGGGAAAGGGGGAAAAATGGATTGCTGCTTTAATTTTGGCTTTTTAATTGGATTGCTTACTGAAAGTCTAAACAAAATCTTTGCAGGTTAAATGAGAGACTGAATCTCTTTAGTTCCAAAAGAGAAGGACACTTGCTTCCCCAATCCAAATAGCCAGTGGCATGACAACAGTTGTTTAGATCCCTAAATCCAGATTGGCAGAGGTGGATACTGGGAGTTGTCAAGTGTAGCAGCACAGCTGATCCAAGGAAGGCATAGGAGCCCAGGGAGAAGGGCAGGGAACTCTGGAAAAGGTTTAACCTGGGAGAGGGGCCGCCTGAGAGAGACCCATGCCTTGCAAAGAGTCACAGTTCCTGCGGTATCCGGTAAGCTCTTGCTGGCCCTTTCTCTGGTATACTTAGGTCACCTAAGAATCTTCATGGGGAAAATTTTCTCTAGGACCAAAGCAGTCCTGTAAGGATATCTGCTGCATTTAGTTTGTCCAGAGACGTGCAGGGAAGGGCTGGTTTTCTCTGGAAGTTTGTTCAGACTCTACAGATCTCAAAATTAACATGGGAAATTGCGCCTCTGAGGCTGACAAGTCCCATGAGGTGTCAGCTTCCCATTAATACAAACTTGGCCAAGATGAGGATACTTTGATACTTCTATATTAATTTTTTGTGCACACGATTAGAAAAAGCCAGCTATAAAATTAGGCAGAATGAATGGAAAACATATTTAATTGGTCTCTCAAAGCTTCACAAAGAGGATTTAGATAAATGGATTAACCTATGATGTCATTTAGGTGTCAACCCAATTCTTTGAGGGATTAAAAATTGCTGTCTTTATTTTAAAAGGGGGAAGGTTATTTGGAACCTGACTTGTCAAGTACAGATATAAATTGTAAAAGGCCTCCAAAACTAAATTTGAATCCAATTGTTCTCTGTGTTTGTCTGTGTATGTCTGTATGTGTATGCTGTGAATGTAAGATAATTTTCTACCTCTGGATAGTATTATTAAAATCAATTTAAAGGAAACTGGTTGTAAACATTAGATATTCTAAAATTCCAAGAAATATAGAAACAAATTCAAATGTTTTTTAAGTTCACATGATCTAATAGTAATCCTTAATAAATAAAAGCTAGCTTAAGTTTGTTATTTAAGTAAAATAGACATTTCTTTATTTTAGCTGGGTTTTACAAAAATAAGTCTTGTGAATAATTGACTTTTATATCTATGAAAAATATTTCTAGAGGTTATAAAATGTCCAAGCTAAAGAATGCTAATTGATTACTTCTTAGTTTTCATTCAACATTGAGGTTTTAAGGATTAAAACCTCAATATATGTAGAAATAACTTTGTGATGTTCCAGAGGGCCCCTGGAACACCTCAAAAGATTTGAAATTACATGAGAAACATTGTAAAATAAGTGATGAAAACTTCTAGGGTATATTGTATGGGTGAAAAATGGTTGTAGATTAAATTAATAGTCAGGACTATGGGAAATGGCCACTTCTTTGCTCCCTGGTTTCCCATTTTTCAGTTTTTGTATTCCTTCATGCATCACAGTGCATTTAGGCTGAGATGAAGGAATTTATGAGCTGACGTTACTGAAAGGAGACATTTTATACTTATTGTCAAGGTTTGATAGAGTCACTTCAACAAAGTGCCAAGTTGGTAACTGCTCCCTTTCACAGCAAGCTCCCATGAGACAAAGATTTTAAAAACCATTGACTGTTACCTGGAGATTTTGTTTACTGGAAAGAGCATCAAATAAAACACACTCTTGAACCTCACTGAAAGGGATGTTATCAGGCACCTAACTGCAAATGGAAATCTATCCCTGTCTATGAACATCAAAGACTCCTCGAGAAGGAGACACCACCAACATCAGAGGTAGAGAGCTATCTCAAGACCGACAAAGCTCGTATACCTATGGATTGATGTTGAACTTAGAATCCATTTTGTTTGATTGTCTTTACCTATCTGCTAATGATATTAGTCATAATAACAGTTACACTTACTCTTTGTGTTTTTCTATATAGTCTAACTGTTTATGATTATTGAACATGTATAGATAATTGTTAATACTCTTTTCATGGCTTATGTAAATATTACAAAGCATGCCAAATTCAGTAAAATGAGATAGGAAGCAAAACTCAAATCATGATAGTTTACAAGATAGAAATGATCCAGTGCTTCCCGCCCCCCCACCCCCCACCCCACAATGAAGGCCATAAGACCTGAATGTCTTCCATTTTCCTTCCTTTCCTTTTTTGGAAAAAAAAAAAAAATTGGTCTCAGTTCAGATCCCATTGTCATGGTATTGCCCTGTTCCCAGTGGTCAACAAGACAATGTGATACTGAGACTTCCTAGGAATAAACCTTCCTAGTGCTGTGAGACCACACTATCTGATTAATAGTTTGGTCATCAATGCATCCTTCAGACTGATTTATGACCAAATGAGAGAACTGTGGGAGAAAAAAAAGGGGATTCTGTGGGAAGTAATCTTATAGGGTGATCTGATCATAAATTCCTAACTGGACAGGTCATGCCTCAGGCCTATAATTTCTTTAGTAAAAAGTTTATCTTTACCTTAAGCAAGCCCTATCCATTGTTTCTGTGCATCTAGGTTAACACACCTTTGAAATAACCACCCTCAGGAGAGTACATAATCTTGTTAACTATCCCATAATCCAATAGCCATCTTTCTTTTTTCCCATCTCCATGTAATCTTCCTTATGCTCCTGCCTTAATTTCAAATGCATAAATGAAGCTACAAAACTGTTATTCTCTGGAGCATTTGAGATCTTGCTCCCCAGCACGTCATTAGTTTCACCCAAATAAACTCTCATAAAAATTTAAAGAAAAAAGAATTCTGACAAATTTTACCTAAAATCATCTCAGCTACCACTAATCATTCATGTAGAACGCTTTGGGACAGGTTGATATTAACCCAAAGTGTTTTTGGGAACTTATTCCAGTGGTATTTTGTGGAGCAGGAGAAAAATGAACTCCAAATTAGATGTTCAAAAGAGATAATAGGATGAGGAGAGACGTTTTTTTTTATCTCCAGTGGACAAATATATTAACTTTATTCTGCTCACTTCCTGATGTTGGAAAGGAAACAAATGGGTTTACTTGGAAGAAGGTCATGCTGGAGCCTCCGTGAATTGTGCCGTACTCAATGGCAGTCTGGTCAGCCAGGTCATCCACTGACTCAATGGGCACATCCATGCGCTGCACAGTCAGGAAGGCCGCCAGGTTGGCCGTGTAGGATGAGATGATGATCAGCGTGAATGCCCACCTATGCAGGAAAAGACTAGGAAGTCATCTTTGCTGGGAGCACTCCCAGGAGTCTTAGATCCCGTCCCCAGTCCTGCTGAAACTTAGGAGAGCCCAGGTGTCCTGTTTCAGAAGGAGCTCTTAGCTTAGTGGGGGAAGAGAAAAGACACGGGGCATATGATGTCAATGAACACTGTTTGTGAGGGTTGCTTAGAAGAGGACAATTTTTTTTCCTATTTCCTAAAGGAGAAGATTATTTGGTCATAACTCAGTAGAGGTGTGCCTATGCACATGAGATAGTTTGGGAAACTGTAAGAAATGAGCTAGGGAATGAGTTAAAGGTATAAACTTGGGGTGGGGGTTCTGTTCAGAGCTAGGGCTGGGATAGCTCCCCTTGTTTTTTCAGGATGCAGTCAACCTTCAGATGAGTGCTGCCATGTACTGAGGACCTGCCATGAGCCACAAACACTATCTCATGTACTCCTTACAACTCAGAGAGGTAAAATTCTTATTCTGATTTTATAGGTAAAGAAACTGAGATTCAGAGTAGCAAAGTAACTCTCCAAGTAGCACATTGATAAATCCATATTTCAAAATGAGTTCTACAAATTTTAACAGCAGAAATTATTTAAGAATAACTGTTGAAAAGCACTCTTGAACTGCTCAGAAGTTGGAAATAAAAAACACCCTTAAAATGGTCACACTATTTCAAAATAGAAGTTTGTTTTATTGGGTAGATTGAACTCATTTAAAATTAGAATAATTTTGCAACTCAGGCAGCAAATATACTAGAGCCCTTAAAACCAATTTGTCCACTTAAATAGGTTAAACAAGTAGTGTGGATCTGCACCCCAATCCATTTGTTTGTAGGGATTCAAAGATATATCTAAGTACAACGAGGTTGGATAATCACACATTCTGAATCAGTAGGGTCTAAATTAATGACATTTTACTCATGAAGACATTGCCAACTAAGGCATAGGGTTTGCCATGGGATTCAGCAGCTGGAAGCTTCCAGATGGATTTTTCAAGAGCAAGAAGTCCTGCTGCCCCCTTTGCCACTCTCTTATGTCCAAGACTCTTTTGGGTTGCCAGGAGGAGTGAAGTGACAGGGGCACCCACCAACTTGATGGGTGCCTCCATATGCAAAACAACCTGTAAGGTGATCTGGTTTTAGTTCTGGCTTTGTTCTGTTCCACTTGTGAGACCTGGGGGAAATGCCACCTGCATCCTCTGAGCTTGTTTGCTTGTCTAAGAAATGGAGATGATAATGCCTGCTCTGCCTATCTTCGTAGAGTTGTGGGATCAAATGAGATGTCACTGGTGACTAATAATCTGTAAATGACTAGATGAATGTGAGATATAAAGAGATGTAGAGACAGTCCCTCACGCTGAATATGAAATGAAAATCATTTGGCCACCTTCCCTATTTGTTACCTATAAGTGCCAGGTGTCCCTCTCTCTCAAGACCTGCTTTCTCTGCTCCTGTCTGGATTCTTATATCTGTTTGAAGTTGTTTCTCATGGTCATCCCCCAGAGGCAGCCAGGGAATGAGTGATCCCCAGATAGAAGTGAGCATTCTGAAGCTGCTCAGCAATATTGGCTAGTGCTGAGGTTAAGGAGATCTGAATGTGGACATCACTTCAGAGTTGGCAGGGGAGGTTCCCTCAGCCCCATGGCTACACTCTGGCGTCTGCTCCAGCCTGGGTGGCCATGTGACTGTTTATGCTACTGATCATAAGAGAAGGGGTCAAAGAATGTAAGTAGTGCAGTGCAAGCCCATTGTCTCTGCTGAGAAAGCAAATCATGCCCATGCTCTCTCTGGAAGGAGTTAGTGGAAACTTGGTCCTATCCAAAAGGGGCATTGTCCGTTATGAAGTTGTCAGTCTTGTCAGCGAATCGGCATTTTCTGTCACTTGCTCTGAATGGGAAAGCTATAGTAGGCCATGATGGCTCTGTCTTCAGAACTCCCACTCCCCCAGGAAGCTGACCCAACTGAGGCTCTGATTTAATAACCAAGAACTCTGAGAGGCAGAGGGGTGCACAACTCAAGAGTTGGGGCGGAGAAGCCCACTTCTACACCCGCTCTGGAAGAGAGTAACTGAGCCACCGGGGGCCAACTATTAGTGCAGGACAGAGCAGCCTGTATGACAGGGGGCCCTCTGAAGCAGTGGGCTGACAGGTGGATGAAGTAGGCAATGGGACCCTACACATAGTGCATGAGCATAAGCACTCTGCGAGAAAAAGCCCCAGGTAGAAAGAGATCAAAATCTGCAATTGACTTCTGCTCATCTCTAGGGCTCCTGCCCAGATTTCCTGGATTTTGAGGGAGTTCTGTGACTGTCCCTAACAAGATCATTCCTTCTTTCAGGGAACATGAAACCCAGTTCTCCACGTTAATCTACTTGGTGACTTCTGGCTACTGTCTGAAAATGGTCAAGCACCTTGCCCAAATGTTTTAAACCCTTCTGTATTTATCATTTATAGGGGAAAATGAAAACTCCAGCTGGGAAGCGGTCACTGTCCTAGCTGTATTTTCACCTCCCCATTAGCCCCTCTGGTAACTGTCCAGATGACCTGCTGTCCCCAGCACAGGTGCCTAATGGTGGAAATATTTTTCCTTTTTCTTGGCTTATACAGGATGGAAAAAGAGAGAACCAAGGTTGTAAATCTTTTAAGCTGTGACAGCCAAATCTAACAATGGGCTTTTAAGTAAAAATGAGAAACTTATACTCTGCAAACTTGCCTCTCTCTCTCTAGGCTGTATGTATGTATATATGTATATGTATGTGTGTGATGGTCTAATAGCAATTATTGGTCCATACATTATGCAGCACTTTCGAGTTTTGAAAGAGCTTTCCCATATCAAATCATTTCACTATATATTTTTTGCCCCGGATGAGCCAGGAGGAAGCGGAGTTTCAGGCAGAGGCTGGTCGATTGCCCATGTAGAGCAGAGGTTGGAATAGCTGGCAACTCACTCCTCAAGGTCCTAACTCTGAGTGACTAAGAGTTTGCATTTTCCCATATCTGCTAAAGTGGACAGGTCTAGAAAGCTCCCAGAGTCAGGAACAGAGGGAAAGAAGGCTGGTAGATGGGGCGTGATATGGCAATTGGGCTTGGATTCCTCCTTCAGGGACTTCCTGCTACATGCTCATATTTGCATACATCTGCATATGCCTTAACAAGCCACTCAACCTCAGGTCACTTTCAGGTCAGGACGTTATAAATGTTTTGCTGTGGGCTTTTGAGGTTGTTTTCTCACTTCGTTTCCTTCCCTGACTTGGCTCCCCTCTGTATCTAGACCTTTGAGGCAGAGAAAGGGGAAAGGGATAAGATGGCATAAAATGTACCCACTCACTGTCCTCCAGCCTTCTGAGCTGATAGGATGCAGAGCAGCTCCCCATTAGTCTATTTGAAAGGCAGAGGCTATATGCTTTTCTACAGGGGAGCTAAGTTTCCTGCCTACTGGAAGTCACAGTGCAGTGGAGCAAGGCTTATCCAAGGACTGCTGAGTGCCCCTGCACCATTTGGCCCTGCCCCTTCTCTGCCCCATCTTACCAGACTCCACTGACACAGCGGGTGGATAAGGCTCGAGGGGCGATGGTAGAGCCCTGCTGCATGAAGCCCCCGACTGGAAACCAGAGGCTGTTGCCAAGGGAGTACTGATTCACCAGGAGGTTGCACCGGCCCTGGGCACATGGGTGGGGGCTGTACCACTCATAGGGGGTCAACCTGTGGGAGAAAAAGAACATCCACCAGTGCCATGGAGGGTGGGCATGAAGGAAAATGTGATGAGAAGAGTGGGGGGTGCTCTCATGTCTGGCCTCCTCTCTGTACCTCTGTCACTGGCCTCGTGGCCTTGGGCAAGTCACTTCCCTTTCCTGGACTTGGATTTTCTAAACTGAAAAATGAGGAGGTTGGACTACATTGGCAATTTTCAAACTGGTTTTCTTTAATTATAGAAACATTTGTATTTTTTCAAAAAAAATTCTCATGTGGAACTCTAATGTACAAAATAGATGAAAGTGTCATCCCTTGACTGGAAGCTGAGAGTGTGAAGAGTGAATGGTTGAGAAATTGATTGTCCTGCCACTCCTGTCCCCCAAAGTGATCGCAGAAGGATCCTAGGGCTTCACAGAGCCACAATTTGGAAATCCTAAGCCTATAGCAATGATTCTCAAAATTTAGCCTACATCAGAATTACCTATAAGACTTGTTTAAACACAGATTGCTGGGCCCCACCCCCAAAGCTTCTGATTCAATAATTCTGTGTGAGGCCTAAGAGTCTACAAGTTCCTAGGTGATGTTGCTACCATTGATCCAAGGGCCACATTTTGAGAAATACCAGCCCAGATGGTCTCACAGGCCATGATTCTCAACCTTGTCTGTGTTTTGGACTCATCTGGGAGCTTATAAAAAATTGCCAATGACGAGATCCCGTTCCCAGGGGTTCTGTTTTAATTTGTCCAGGTAGGAGCTGGGCATAAGTATCTTTTAGGGCTCCCCAGGTGACTATAATGGGCACACAAGGTCAACGAGGGATCCTCTGAGCTTTCTGCCTTCTGTGAGGCAGGCAGCCTCCCGCTTACTTTCCTCTCAGCCTCCCGCTGGCCTCTTTCAGACTAATACCGCTAATGTCTACAACGCCTTTTCTTCCTGCCCATAGACATATATTCCCTCCTTTGTTCAACAGGTCCAGCCTGTCTCCCATGCAAAGCTTTCTAGCTTTGGGGTCGGGGTGGGCAAAAATAAAGGCCTCCAGGTTTGATGAAAGAGATGTGTATGGGTGTGTGCCCAGCAGGGAGACGCTGGATATTCACAAGGTTTTATCATCATCCACCTTCACCATTTAATCTTCAGTTGGTGTTCTATAGTCACTGGCCCACATTCCCATTGCTGTTACTTGTTCCTAAATGCTATGTCAGTGGGTCACCGTTGGCCTAGTGTCCTGAGATATGCTCCTTTCCCCTGTGGCCTATGGACCTGGCTTACTCTCATAATAGTTTGTTTTGGTGTTTCCCAAGCCTACAGGCCATTGGAAGTGAGCTTTGAATGTACAAATTTCCAGGCCCATCCCTAGAGATTCTGAGATCAGACCTGGAAATTCAAAATTTTAAAAGCTCCCTTAGTGACTCTGGTATCAGCTGTCTTGGGAATGGCTGCCTTAGATCAGTGGTTTTCAAACATTTTTTCCCCTCTAAAATGTTACTCAGAAGTATAATATATAACCAGTGGAGCTGGTTTGGATAAAGAAGGGTTGAGTCTCCAGAGTTCTGGCTGCCTAGCGTGTTCTCACTGTCCCTCCAAAGTCTCCGGTACCTCCTGTGAGCCTTCATGCTCCATGGAACCCTGTTTCAAAACCAGAACCACTGCCTTTGGTAAGATTATCATTGGCTCAGATATTTTATATATATGGTTGTGTGGTCAGACCTTTAATACTTTTTTTTTGGTTAATGTTTTTGTAAATGCTGGATCTTGGGGGGCAGTGTGTGTGTGTGTGTGTGTGTGTGTGTGTGTGTGTGTGTGTGTGTGTAGAGGACAAGAAAGAAAGAGGGGTGTTTAAATCACTGGGGTTGGTTAAGAAGTTTTAGGCTCTGGCAGGCATATTGAGAATTCTTTTTTTTTGGTTAATGTTTTTGTAAATGCTGTATCTGTGGGGGCAGTGTGTGTGTGTGTGTGTGTGTGTGTGTGTGTGTGTGTGTGTGTAGAGGACAAGAAAGAAAGAGGGGTGTTTAAATCACTGGGGTTGGTTAAGAAGTTTTAGGCTCTGGCAGGCATAGTGAGGCAGGCTTGTGTGTGTGTGTGTATATAGTAACCAAGCCAGAAGACCATTCCCAGGACCCTCAAGGTCCCCTGAGAGCTGTGGCTTGCTACATAACAGAGGCTCGATCACAGGGGACAAGAGTGAATTAAGATGCAGCAAAGTCAGGCCTCAGGCAGACAGCTTCCTAAAAGCATCAGCAGACAATGTAGTGAGGTGAAGAGGGGACGTGTCAGACAACATGCCACTCCCACATGACTCTCCTGTTGTCACTGGCAACAGATACTTGATGGTGGCAATGCCTATAGGCCCAAGAAGAGTAGGTGGCACCACATTGTAAGGTCTTTCTCTGTTGGGCCCGGGAAGACTTCCTGAACTTGACTTTGGTCTCTACTGGGTGAGATAATACCTCCTGGTCAGGCAGAGAACTGTTCTGGGGTTAGGCATCCTATGGTTCCTTGGGGCTCTGTCTTCTAAGTGGAGAAAGCACACTCTCCTCTGGGGCTAAAGAAGAGACATCCTCTGGAGGAAGAACCCACCCTACAGAAGTGGAATATACACTATGGAATCATCTGACCTTGCCACTGTGGCCCCTAGGCAAAGGAGGCCTCTGAGGTGGTAGCTGAAACATAGTCACTGTCAGCTCTCTAGAAGCTCATCTTGGGTAGTTCTTTATTCCCATAAAACAGCCCTTTCTGGTTCCCCAGCATGATAAGCTGAGCTCTGAGCAGGAAGCAGGGCTACCGAGGGAGTGACTGATGAGCCACTAGTACTTGTTCTGCTTCTGGATAGTAAATTGGCTCTCCTGAAGCCCAGGCTGGTTCAATAGCCCTTAGCCTTAGAGAGAAATGACCTTTTCTGTGCACATCTTAGGGAGGCTTCAGCTGTGGGAGGCTCCTTGAGTTCTTCCGTAGGCCCAGGGACAGTACTGGGGTTCCAGGAAAAGAGGAGGACTTATTCTTCCCTATCCCTGATCTGGACCATTTGTCTTAACTCAGTATTACTTGCAAATGTGTCTGTCCATCACATCCTCCTGTTGTCTGCTACTCTTCATGGATCCCATTCAACATGGCAGCTATGTTTTCACAGGCAGATCCAGGCTGGGGAATGGCCAGGCCCTCTGCAGAGGAGGCCTTCTTTCTCCCTGGCCTGTACCACCAAGGCTTCCGGTCCCCCTCTCCAGATTTGCAGGCTGTTTCTTGTCATTCAGCACGTTGTGGCAGATCCTGGCAAGCACTGATGCTAGGGCAGCCAAATCCATAGTGCTTAATAAGAATGATCTTCCTGCTTGCCTCCTCTCGTTTCTCTTCCAAGACTCTTATACTAGCAGGGGGCTAAAGGCTGGGGAGTGGGAAGGGGAGGACGCAGGGGTACATGAGCAAATTTGAACAAGCTCACCTACTGGCTTGTGTACATTAGAGAATGTGTGCGTAGATGGGTGGATGGATATTGCCAGGTTAACAGATGGACAGATTGCCGTTCAGATCCTGAGCTCCTTCTCGTTTGGCACCAAGATTTTCTTATACTCCCTACTCTTCCCATGTAGTTACCAGAGATAGACACGAGGTGGCGGTGTGAGAATGGGTACAGAGAGAAAAATGTACCGAGCCACTAGGAAGAGGATGCAGCTGACGGCCAGATAGGCTAGAAGCATGAAGAGCCAGACGCCTGGAGAAAATGGATCCAGGAAGGAGAAGTAGCCGGGTTTGCGTCCCTGGAAATGGAGATTAAAAACAAGATTCACTGTACACATTCAGTCAGAATGGTTCTTGGGCAAGGCAGGGCAGGGTAGTGCAGGGCAGGGCAGAGGATATGGTGGCTGGCCCCAGATGGCATTGCCTTGGGTTCTGGTTGATTGGCTTAAATAACACTGGGAGTGAAGGTGTTAGAGGGGGCTGCTCCAAAACACCTACCGAGCCCTGATCTCAGAGGATAAAACAAAAGAGCAGTCCAAGCCATGTTACTTCCTAGAGTGATGAAGGCTCTGGGCAATTAGAACAGCCCTCAATGCCCCTTATGTACTGCCCCGTGTCCTCCAGCAGCAGCATGGATGGGCTCAGAAGCGCCTTTGAGATGTTGATGTCTGTAGATGTTGGAGTAGGACAATAGCACCCCCTTTGGACACTCACGTCTTTCTTATGAGGATGCTAATACAACAGCCATCCTTGCTTTTTTCTTTGCAGGGTAATCTCACCCACAGTGAGACCTTCTCATATAAAACTCAGACAAGTGCTATGAGGCACAGATTTTTATTTTCATTTTAGTGAAGAAACCAAAACGCAGGGCAGTCAAGAGATGTATCCAGTTTACACAGCTAAGAAGTGAAAAAGCTGGAACTCAAACATGTGTTTTCTGACACAAAGGCCAGGGCTCGGACCATGATACTGTGGGAAAGCATGGTTTGTCACCAGCCCAGGGATGTGTTTGGCCAGAGTCATGGAAGCTAAAGGATAGAGCCAAGAACAGAAAGCTGGGTGTCAAGTTCCCAGTTATTTTCTGTAGGAAAGTGAAATGGAATGAGAAAGATGGAGTTCAATAACCCGCCCCGTCTTTAGCAGTGTGGTCTTGAGCAAGTCCACAGCCCTTTCCAGCTTCAGTTGGAGCTGGATTAGATCAAAGGTGACACACAGACCACATACCGCCCACAGACAACTTGTTTGTTTACCCTGCAATGTTTACTCATTTTGATTAGTTGTCAATATTAAAATGATTGGGAGATTTTATTTAAAAATTCATATTTCTGGCTTTTTTGTTTTTTTAAATAGGAGATCTGGCAACACTGAGTCTACATTCTCAACTGGCTGGAGTTGAGTGGTGGCCACCCACTCTAGATAGGGCCTGCTCTCTGATGTTCCCACTGCTATCTTGGTGTTGCACCAGGCTTGCTGCTTTCATTTACTAAGAAACCACTGGACTAGATGCTCCCTAAGGACTATTCTAAATTGAAGATAATATGATTTTATGATTCCAAAAATCTATGAAGTACATGAATAGGACACAAATCAATATTAAGCTCAGGGGTTCTATGAACAGATAAGCTTTCAAACTCAAGATCATATCAGCCATACCACAACCTCCTGCCAATATTAAGGTATGTCATCTTTACCATGGGGTCCAACGGGCTGACTGAGTCTTTGTCATCATCCTAAGAGCTAGTGACATACACAAGAAGACACAGAGAGTGCAGAACCCATACACAGAGTCCAAAGGGAATAAAGGAGCTGATCATGCCTATACACCTGCTGCAGCAGAAATCACTAGCTTGGGCTACTTCTTGGGTCCTTCTATACTCCAGAGTTTCTCTGGGCAACATATATGAATTCTGTGTGCCCTGTTACTCAGGACTATTTCACTCTGTGTCTCTCAACTGAGAGATACCTGGGAGAAAAAAATCTTTTATTGTTGCTTTCTGAATCTGAAACCCCATTAAGTGCTCAATGTCAGAAATCTATACCCAATTTTATCACAAATGAAAATGAGGAAAATGACAGCACTATTTAAAGCTGCCATATTTGGTTATGGGTGATAAGGAATGATGTATGGCCAAGAGAAAAATTCCTGGAGGCTCAAGTTATAAAACATAGAACATCACACAAATAAGGTTCAAGACATAAACACAGCTCCTCTGGAAACTTATCAGTCACATTGGCAAGACAACATCTGATTCCACTTGTGATTTACCTATGCCAACCAGAGAGCAAAGAATGGGCAGTCATTTGAGATTAGGGTCTTATACAGCCTTGGCTTGGGCCAAGCCCAAGCTGTTTATATGACACCCAAGAGAAGTATGTTACTTGCAAAACCCTGAACACCTACATTTTTCCTGTGCGAATGCTTTAGAGTGCTTCCTTCCCCAAAATCATTTGATTTACCGGTGCCCAGGGCAAATCAGGTGTAATATGTTATAGGCATATCTTCTACATAATAGATTTTCCTTAATCCAAAGGATATACGATGGTGACACTTTTCTTCTGAAGAACTCAAAGTGCTTCATTATCTTCTCTTGATTTCAACACCCAGTATTGAATGTATCAACAGATAGAAGAACCCAGGGAGAGTCTCGAGTCAAGGAAGCTAAGTGCCTTGCTCAAGTCACTGGTTATGGCTTCACTTTCTCTGGTGCTCATTGATTGAGCTGTGCCATAGGGATGCCACACTCTCCTTCATTCAAATGGCAGTTGTACTGCATTTTCTTTTTATCTTTGCAACTTGCTCCAGTAATGTCCCTAATCTATCCCATACTTCTCTCCAATGCTAGCCGAACCCCACCTACTCCATCTCACCCCCTTAATGTACACTTCAACATTATTTATTTATACCCATTATTATTTATTGTGACTATGTTGTATTTGTAGATATTTATATTAATTGGTGCACATCTCTGTTGACTGAAAATTGGGCTGGTTCCTCCTGTCGAATACAACCACTTTGAAGGTAGATAATTGATTATATTTAGTTCTACGCCTCAATTGTCTGGGACAGGTCAAGCCCTGCAGGCGAGATTGAAAATTAGATGGCACCAAAATTAGAACTGATTTCTTTGACTTTTGTACTGAGCTTCAGACTGGCCATACCAGAGTCAGCATCCTTGATACTGTCTGATGGTGGGAGAGACTCAAAAGGTTGGTCACCACCGAACACAATCTCAGCATGATGAGATTCTTTGAATGTTAACAGTAGATTTGCCCCGGGAGCTATGAAGTGGCACTAAACTCCCGTTGCATGTAGAAAATTCCTCCTATTAAAAAAAAAAAACCATCTGTCAACTCATTGATACTTCATTCTGTGTGTACTGGAAAAAAATAACATTATAATAAGAACACAATTGTTTTCCCAGGGTCTGGAGCCAAATGTGTAACAGCCAGGTAATGCAGGACAGGTAGTGAATTAAAACACAGATTCTGGAGACAGACTGCCCAGGACTGAATCCTGGCTTTACCGCTTACAGATTGTATTACACCGGGAAAATTACTTAACCTCTCTGGGCCTCCGTTTCCTCTTTTATAACATGGGAGTAGTAAGAAAACCTGTCTTGTGGGGTTGTTTTGATAACTCAGTGACACATAGTAAGGGCTATGTATGTGTTTGCTCCCTCTCTGTCCAATGGTAGTCATGAGTAAAGGGGAAAGAGGAAGTTGGTATATGACCAAGGAGAGAACTTCCTTTTATAATGATTCTCCCTCAATGGAGAAAAAATACTATTTTCTGTCCTATAGTGACACATGCTAAAGATGCTTGCGGGGAGAATGCCATCTGGCTACAGTCACTTTCCACAACTCCTGGAGTTTCTGTGGGTTATAACATATGAATTGCGAGGATTCCCCAGGGGTCCCTAGGGAAGCCATTAGGGAAATACCGGGTTCTCTTCTGGAAGGATGGCTTTTAGAAGCCTATATTCTAACCTTTGAAGTTCAGTTCCACCTCAGCCTTCCCAGATAGGCAGAGTGGTTCAGATGCGTAGTGGGTTCTCCTGTGTTTCTGTAAGGGTTGTGTACCCTAGACACCATTTCTCTATATACAAAATAGTGATATCAACTTTCTTCCTCCCCTATCTCCATCCCCTTCCCAGTAGAGCCAATGGCCAAGGCTCATCATGTCTTCCATGTGGTTTTGCAAGTGTTGGGAACTACATGGTAATTTATAGAGAAGTTTCCTTCAACTTCCAGTAGTGGTCAATGGTCAATAAAACACTCTCCTGGGCTGAGGAGATAAGAGAACATTGTCTCCATGACTCCTGAAGAGGCACAAGGACATGCTTTCTTCTTGTCCCACCCCAGAAGCCTATGGATAGCCTCCTTCAATGTGTCTGCAATGGATTGTCTTAATGATATTTTGGTTTAGCATACACTTCTCATCTCTAATTCAAAGAGAGAAAAAAGAAGTAAATAATTAATTCCTCTTACATAAAACACCCAGATGGTTTTGTTGCCTATATATAACTGAAATGCTAGCATACTTATTTTCACTTTGCTTGCTGGAAATCTGGTATGAGGAGACCTAAGTTTTAACCCTGGCATAGACTTTGGCTTGCTGAGTGATGCTAGGCAAACAACTCAACTTCTCTGGGTGCAGATTTTTTTTTTTTTATTCCATAAAATGGAACACCACAATCAACATGAAGGGGCAATGTGAGAATTACAAAAATAATGTTGGTAAAACACATTCAGCTTCGTGAGAGAGGCGCACTCAACAAACAAATAATATTAAAATTATTTAGGAAGCCATATTTTCATTATATGGGCTATTGTTTACTTAGTTTTAAGGAATATAACTCTATTCATTTTGTTTTCTTTTTCTTTTTTCTGTTTTCTTATTAAACAGTGTTAAAAATGATTCACTGGTTTACTTAACATTATTTTCCATTTTCCTAGATAGTCTTTCTGAAATGAAACACATCTTCTTAAAAAAGAGGTAATATACCCAGAAAAAATGCTGGGCACTAATTTAATGTTGGCATTTATTTCTCACTTCCTAATCACTGCTTTTTAAAAAACTTTTTTTGAGAGGGATAACTCTAGCCTAAGAGTTAAGAAGAGCAGAGTATGAAGCCTTCTCATTTGTTAATCAAAAGTAGAGCAGAAAACTATAGGGGAGAAAGAGTAAACTCACATTTTTAAAGAGAATCTTAGATGTTTTGGCTGGTTTGGGACCATCTATTGAATCATAGGTTAGAGATTAGAAAGGATCTTGAAAGATCACCTAACACATGGCTTTGACACAGAGAAATATACCTACTATACCATAAAGATAGGTAATTGGAAGTGTACGGACTTGGAGACAGAAAACCTGGGTTCAACGTCACTTCCACCATTATATTATTTTCCCTGTTTCCACTGTACCACGAGACATCACAAACCTCAGGATCCTTCCGTGTAAAATGGGAATCATACTACGTGCCTCAGGGGACTGCTGTGAAACTGCTTCATTAATAAAGTGATGCCTGACAGATGTTAGTCAACATAACATCTGTCCTGGACATATATCCAATCTCCTCAAATACATCAATACCAACCTTTTTAAAACATGATTATCCATTTGAGGATTACATGTGTCAAGTGTTGACTCCCAGATTTGCTTCCAGCACACCCTAATGATGCCTTGCTACAAGTCAGTGTGCACTTCAGGAATACAAACTTACTTTAATATCAGTCTGAGCAAAACATTATTAGGCAAGTTGCTATTGCAGAGAAAAAAAGAGAAATCTAAGTTACACATTCCAGTGTCAAATATAAATGTTTCTGTTTGTCTATGTTCTTCTCTTAATTCACACAGATATTTGGGATCTCACATTATGCATCAATACCATAAAACCCCGGACTGCAAAATGTCCTTGGAGTTATATTGCTATACTAAATACTGAACTTCTCAATAAGAGAAATGAGCTTATATCCCCCCAAATCAAAACATTCTTGAACTTCAGATGTCCTGTCATTTGACTCCCATCCTTGAAGTACCAGGGAGAACCCCAGATTCTAAAGCCTGGGCCTTCTATGAATGGCCTGTAAGCTCATCTGGCCCTAGCTAGGGATCAATGCCTTCTCAGGTGGGTGCTATGTTGTGTAGGATATATAGGCATCAGAGAGGAAGAGAGCAATGAGTTCAAGTGGCAGCCATGGCTAGGCCTGAGCAGAAGAGGTATCTGGGCTGCCTGAAACATTTGCCTTCCATCTCTTTTTGTTCTCAAGACTAATGAGGTAAAGGCCAGGAAAGAAATTATTTAGGTCAGTCATACTGACAGAAGCCAGGCTTCTGGAGCTCAGTGCTGGCCATACAAAGGAAAGGGCATTCATTGCCCACAGGATCATGGGGTGCCTCCCTCCTTCTTCCATCTCTTCCTTTCTTCCTTCCACACTGCATGTTTTCCATACCAAAAGTGAGTGAGTGAGAGAGAGAGAGAGAGAGAGAGAGAGAGAGAGAGAGGAGAATCAACATAAATGATGGAGAAGGCAATAATCAGAGATCAGAGAGGCAGAAAGGATAGCAGGAGAAAACAATGATTTGGGCACTAGGAATGGAGAAAGCTTGAAAAAGTTGGGGGGATCAATAGTAACAAATGCCAAAGCCAGAATCCTTAGCCAGCCTCTTAGTGGAAAGGGGTAGGTGGTAAAAATAGAAAAACATTCCTCTGATTTTTGTCCTAGAAATGCCTGAGCAGAAATAAATTTTATACCTCAAGTTTGAGGAGAAGGAAAATATAATAAACTTTTGATGATTCACATTCATGAAAAAGCCTAGAAAAATCTTAGATGGCTGGAAATTCACAAATGACTTCTGGTTATCTTTAGACTTCAGAGACAAACCCATCACCACTTATTATTTTGGAAGGTTTTGTAGTAATTCTTCACTAGGCATTTGCACTTTGTGCTGATTATTTTTGCTTTTTCACACAGGTTTGATTACTTTTTGGTAACATAGACATATAACATAGGTGGCCTCATAGACACAGAACTTAACTGAGATTCTGGGTCCTTAAAGATTATAAATAAAATAAAATTAAGTATGTTTTTGCTCACGGATAACTGTCAACTAGAGAAAATTCACAAAATAATGAACACCCAGTATTCAACTTCTAATTTCATTAACCGAACACTATTGCATTAGAAAGACCTCCTCTGTAACTTTATATTTAGGCTCTTATGGTAGCCTCTGCCAGCTGCCCTGGCATTAGCT
>NW_006492031.1:479060-479653 GCF_000325575.1 Pteropus alecto | reverse complement strand
GTTTCAGATGCAGTGAAACTCATCTCAGACTTGGTCTCACTAGGTCTTCTTGGTTTAGTCAGTATAGGATTGTTCTCTCCCTAGTTGACTTTTTGGTACTTTCTAAGCATACTACTTCACACACAGAAAGATGCACTCAATAAATATTTGTTGAATAAATGCATAAACTATCATTTCTTCTTAGTGTAAGCCATTCATGCCGGCACTCAATTTTTACGCAGGTTAGCCTCCTGTTATAAACTATAACTGAGCAGCCATGTGGCTTACCAGCCTCAGTATGGAGGCTAGAAGAGGGGAGGAATCCAGACCAGAAAAAAAAACCTGTATCAGTTAGGGTTCTCCAGATAGAAAGAACCAGTAGTGTGTGTGTGTGTGTGTGTGTGTGTGTGTCGGGGGGAGGGTATGTTATGTGTGTGTAAGAGATTTATTTTATTTTTATTTTTTAATTTTATTTATTTTCAAGTATACAGTATATTCGTTAGACATCTATATAGTTCATAAAATGATCCCCCCAATTGCTCCCTCCCTCTCCTGACCCTCCGCCTAGCCAATGTATTAATGCTAACTGCATTCCCTATGCTGTGCTCCCCATC